>NC_037672.1:110400549-110700549 GCF_003255815.1 Theropithecus gelada
TTTTTTTTTTTTGAGACGGAGTCTCGCTCTGTCGCCCAGGCTGGAGTACAGTGGCCGGATCTCAGCTCACTGCAAGCTCCGCCTCCCGGGTTTATGCCATTCTCCTGCCTCAGCCTCCCGAGTAGCTGGGACTACAGGCGCCCGCCACCTCGCCCGGCTAGTTTTTTGTATTTTTTAGTAGAGACGGGGTTTCACCGTGTTCGCCAGGATGGTCTCGATCTCCTGACCTCGTGATCCGCCCGTCTCGGCCTCCCAAAGTGCTGGGATTACAGGCTTGAGCCACCGCGCCCGGCCCTTTTTCTATTTTTCTAAGTTGAAAAGTTAGGTTATTGACCTAAGATCTTGTTTTTGTTTATAAAATAGGCATTTACCATTATAAGTGTCTGCTGCTTTCACTGCATTTCTTAAGTTTTAGTATGTTGTTTTTTCATTTTTTCTCAGAATATTATGTAATGTCCCTTATGACTTATTCTTTGACCCATTGGTTATTAGAAGTATTTTGTTTAATTTCCACTTATTTTTTAATTTTCCAAATTTTCTTCTGTTATCAGTTTCTAATGTTATTCCACTTTGGTTAGAGAATGTACTGTGTATTATTTCATTCCTTTTAAATTTATTAAAACTTGCTTTGTGGAATAATATATGATTGATCCTGGAGAATGTTCCGTGTGTGAAATTGATTTAATAAATAAACATTTGAGAAAGTTTCCAGTTTTAAATTTGAAGATGGTAAATATTGATAGATACAATTCACACTCACAAAAGCTCCTGGGGAGGTCTCAATAATTTGTATTTTTTTTTTTTTTTTTTTGAGTCAGAGTCTCACACTGTCTCCCGGGCTGGAGTTCAATGGTGCCATCTTGGCTCACTGCAACCTCCGCCTCCTGGGTTCAAGCGATTCTCCTGCCTCAGCCTCCTGAGTAGCTGGGATTACAGGTGCCCGCTACCATGCCTGGCTAATTTTTTGTATTTTTAGTAGAGACGGGGTTTCACCATGTTGGTCAGGCTGGTCTCGAACTCCTGACCTCAGGTAATCCACCCGCCTCAGCCTCCCAAAGTGCTGGGATTACAGGTGTGAGCCACTGCAACCGGCCCACACTTTTAAGTTATTGAGCCGAGGCGGACAGATTACATGAGGTCAGGAGTTCGAGACCATCTACTAAAAATACAAAAAATTAGCTGGGTGTGCTGGCAGGTGCCTATAATCCTAGCTACTTGGGAGGCTGAGGCAGGAGAATCGCTTGAACCAATATCACAGTTGCAGTGAGCCAATATCACACCACTGCACTCCAGCCTGGGTGTGACAGAGCAAGACTCCATCTCAAAACAAAAAAAGTGTGAATAGGTCCTAACACCAAAATGTTTGATAACCATTGGCCTAAAGGAATGGTGGGAAATGACTCTGGATAAAAATTCAAGTCAGAAATGTTTGCTTGGTGAAAGAATATGAATTTTCTTCTCTAATCAGTGGAGGTTTTTAGAAGGAGTTAGTAATTATATCGATTGCATCCCCAGGGCATAGAGCAATGCCTTGTACTTAGTAGCTCAGCAAATATTTGTCGGATGGTAGTCAGAAGTATGGACTGAGAAACTGAGAGACTAGCAGTGGAAACACTAGTTTGTTTTTAATATTCTAGGCAAAAATGCTTAGATGAATGAAGGCCATTCTGAGAAATTATGTACCAATTCCCTAATTACTTGTTTTCTTTTTTTTTTTTTTTTGAGACTGAGTCTGGCTCTGTCGCCCAGGCGATCTTGGCTCACTGTAACCTCCGCTTCCTGGGTTCAAAGGATTGTCGTGCCTTAGCCTCCTCAGTAGCTGGGATTATAGGTGTGCGCCACCATGCCTGACATTCCTGTAGTTTTAGTAGAGATGGGTTTTGCCATGTTGGCCAGGCTAGTCTCAAGCTCCTGACCTCAGGTGGTCCACCCATCCGGGCCTCCCAAAATGTTGGCATTATACGCTCACGCCGCTGTGCTCCGCCTAATTATGTTTTTTTTTTTTTTTTTTTTTAGGGACAGGGTCTTGCTCTGTCACCCAGACTGGAGTGCAGCCATCATAGCTCACTACACCCTTGAACTCCTGGGTTCAAGTGATCCTCCTGGCTTAGCCTCTTGAGTTACTTGGACTACAGGCATGTGCCACCACGCCAGGCTAATTACATTTTTTTTTTTTTTTTTGGTAGAGATGAGAATCTCACATTTTGTGCAGGCAGATCTTGAAGTCCTACCCTCAAGTGATCTTCCCGCCTCAGCCCCCCAAAGTGTTGGGATTATAAGTGTGGGCCACCACACACAGCCCCTAATTACTTTAAATTTCTGCTGTAATCGTTACAGCAAATGTGAAGTATTTCCTGGATATTTCTGTGGATATTTCTGGATGTTTGTGTGTGTGTGGTGTTTTTGTTTGTTTTAGGAGACAGGGTCTTACTCTTGGCTCAGGCTGGAGTGCAGTGGTGTGTTCATAGCTCACTGTAACCTCGAACTCCTGGGCTCAAACAATCTTCTCGCTTCAGGCCGGGCGCGGTGGCTCAAGCCTGTAATCCCAGCACTTTGGGAGGCCGAGGCGGGTGGATCATGAGGTCAGGAGATCGAGACCATCCTGGCTAACATGGTGAAACCCCGTCTCTACTAAAAATACAAAAAACTAGCCGGGCGTGGTGGCGGGCGCCTGTAGTCCCAGCTACTCGGAGGCTGAGGCAGGAGAATGGCCTGAACCTGGGAGGCGGAGCTTGCAGTGAGCCGAGATCGTGCCACTGCACTCCAGCCTGGGTGACACAGCGTGAGACTCCGTCTCAAAAAAAAAAAAAAAAAAAAAAAAAAAAATCTTCTCGCTTCAGCCTCCCAAGTAGCTGAGACCAGATGAGGGCATCACCCTCCCTGGCTAATTTTTCTATTTTTTTTTTGTAGCGACAGGGTCTCACCATGTTTCCCAGGTTGGTCTTGAATGCCTGGCCTCAAGTGATCCTCCTACCTTGGCTTCCCAAACTGCTGGTATTACAGCTGTGAGCTGCCATGCGTGGTATATTTGAGATTTTTTTTTTTCAATAGAACATTCAATGTCTTACCAACAATTTAATGTAGGTTTTGAATGAATATAATCAATCCATTTTCAATGCTTTCATTCAGATAAGTTTGTAGTTTGAATAAATAGAAAGTCAACATACATTCTGAGTACAAAACAGCTTCAAGCGATTCACTGCAGTAATAATCACAGTATCTCTTCTTTAAAATAGGAAATCCTGCTTGGGATTTCTATGTACTTTAAAATTTTAATTTAAATCAATGTAACTTTGCATATACTGTGGGAGTATTTTGAGGTTACCCAGTGGATTCCAGCAGAAAGCAGCTGGCACACTCAAAATAGGATAAATTAGGGTGTTTTTATTTATGTAGGAAGTATTTACAGAGGTAAATAAAGAGGGTAGGAAACTGCGGGGATGGAAAAAGCAAAAAAAAGAAAAAAAAAAAAAAAGAAGTATGTGTGGAATGTAGGGCACAGGCATAGGCTCTTTGAGATAGGATATACCCCTTTCTCTGACCCTATAGGAAAGTCTTAAAAAACAGATGTAGAGATGGATATATCGCCATCAAAAGGTGATGGAAAGGCATTTGTTGCTTGTATGAGACTAGGCTAGAGCTCTTTCCCTGATTCTCACTGTTTGCACAAGGCCTGTTATTTGGTAAGGGAGAGAATTTATCCTCATCTTGCAGCCAAAGAAGAAGTAATTTTTATAATTGCAGGGAAATACTACACCCAATCCATGTGTCAGGTCTACACAGGGTTAATGTTCATTTTCCTGTGCACCTGCACATCAGATACCACAAAGTGCAGGTTCCAGGATCACGAGGTACCCCGTCTCCATTAGTAGAGATAATTTGTTGCACTGATAGATAAAAAGTGCAGTGCAGCTGTACCGAAAATGACATGGAACTGCTTTCTCAACCCATAATTTTTAATAGCTTTATTTATTTATATGCATTACATTTAATATCTAGAATTTGATAGATTTTGACATATATACAACCGCAAAACCATCATAACAATCAAGGTGGTGAATGTATCCTCCTGCCCCTCCCTACCCAAGACAACCACTGATTGGCTTGTTATCACCATAGAATGACTAGCATTTATTATGCTATATAAATGGAATTATTAATAGAACATAAAAACTCCTTTTTTCATGTAACTTTTTTTTTTTTTTTTTGAGACAGAGTTTCACTCTTGTTACCCAGGCTGGAGTGCAATGGTGCGATCTCAGCTCACCGCAATCTCTACTTCCCAGGTTCCAGCAATTCTCTGGCCTCAGCTTCCTAAGTAGCTGGGATTACAGGCATGTGCCACCATCCCTGGCAAATTTTGTATTTTTAGTGGAGACGGGGTTTCTCCATGTTGGTCAGGCTGGTCTCGAACTCCTGACGTCAGGTGGTCTGCCTGCCTTGGCCTCCCAAAGTGCTGGGATTACAGGTGTGAGCCACTGTACCTGGCCCCCATATAACTTCTTATACTCAACAAAATTATTTTTAGATTCTTCTGTGTAAAATATTAAAATATTAGTTGGGTGTAACCTTCAACCCTTTTACCTGCTTTTGGTGAACATTCTCTCCCATTCCCTTCTGGTGTTAAGCGTTCTTTTTCTTATCAAATTTTCTACCCAACAATCTCCTCTCCCTTCCTCTGAGCAGATGACTTTCTCCCCCTTAATTGAGATAAATAAGACGTTCAGAACAAAATTCTATTCTTTTCCCCCCCATCTTCACATTTCCCCCTTTAGTTTCAGGGATTAGGTGTTCACCTGGGCTCTGTAGTTCTCATTTCATTCTTTCTCATTGCTATTTTACTTTATCATCTATTTCCTCTCCCTTCTGTATTTTCAACCTCTTTCCCCCATTGCCTCCTATTCTTAAGCCTGTAAGACGTTTTCATCCTAAAATGTCAACAACAACCAGAATGCCTTCCTAAAGTGTCAACAGCAACCAGAATGCCCACCACAATAATTAAAGGAGAATGTTCGGCTGTCTGCACATCAGTTCTATTGCCTACTGCCTTTCTCTCTTTCTCATGCTCTCTCTCTTTTTGAGATAGCATCTTACTCTGTCATCCAGGCTGAAGTGCTGTGGTATGATTATAGCTCACTGCAGGCTCAAACTCCAGGGCTCAAGTGATCCTCACATCTCAGCCTCCCAAAGCGCTGGGATTACAGGCATGAGACACAGCACCTCGCCCCTTATCTCTCTTTTCTTGCTCAGTGAAGCTTCTTTAAAATACGAGCTACAAAGGACAGGATACAGAATTTTCAGAGCCCAGGACAAATGAAAATGAATAGTTACTTGTTCAAAAATTATTAAGAATTTCAAGATGGCAACCCCAGAGTATTAAACAACTCACGGGGACTGCGGCCCTGTGTAACTGCATAGGTTGCCCATCACAAAGCTGACTCAGAATCTACACTTCTCTTTTCTACTTACTGAACTCCCATTCCCTCCTCACCCACTGCAATTTACCTTTTACCTCCATTTTAATGCTGGAGGTAAAACCTCCACCTTGGATTCTCCACCTAGCTAAAATCGTTAAATATTTTTCAGTTCTTATATTTATCTTTTTGCACTAACCTAAACTTCCCATATATTTCTACCTCCCATCCATAATCATGGTTGCTAAAAAATTACTCATTGAATGAACGAATGACCAAACTTTGACTCCTGTTTGTTGGATTCTCAGGGTCCTGACTATCTTACCACTTTATGCCATGCATCTACCCTAGTTAGTCCCTCCAGGTTTACATGTAAGCTTGTGACTTTGAAACCTATATGTAAATTGATGACTTCAAACTCTAAATGTCTAGATTTTTTCCTAACTTGAGACTCATGTCATCTATCTATCTATCTATCTATCTATCTATCTATCTATCTATCTATCACCTTTTGCCTCTGAGAAATCTTCATCTGGCTGTCCAATTGATACCTCAATCTCAGCATGTTCAAAACCAAACTCATTACCATCTCCTACTTGAAACTTTCTCTTTCTGTTGTGGTTCTTTTATTTATTTAATTTAATTTAATTTTTCATTCTTTTTTTTTTGAGATAGAGTTTCACTCTTGTTGCCCAGGCCTGAGTGCAATGGTGCGATCTCGGCTCGCTGCCACCTCTGCCTCCCAGGTTCAAGCGATTCTCCTGCCTCAGCCTCCCGAGTAGCTGGGATTACAGGTGTGTGCCACCACACCCAGTTAATTTTTGTATTTTTAGTAGAAGGGGGATTCACTGTGTTGGCCAGGCAGGTCTCAAACTCCTGACCTCAGGTGATCCACCTGCCTTGGCCTCCCAAAGTGCTGGGATTACAGGCGTGAGCCAGTGTGCCCGGCCCTGATTCTTATTTTTAATGGTATATCTAGGCACAAAATGCTAGGAAGGGCTTATTGAAGGAGGAATTTATATTTTCTAACCAATGTAAGGAGCTCAGGAAAAATATCAAATTTGAAATAGAACTTCAAAGTTGAATAAACTTGAAAAGATAAAAATGAGATGGAAGTTGAATAAGAGATGAAATGTTGTTTTTTCTTCTGAAAACAAAACAAAACAAAAAACAAAAAACTAGAGATGAGTTGGAGTAAAAGGATTCCAAACTCTTGATATGTAATTCTCATGTGAGTCCCCGCCAACATTGAGTGGGACTGACTTGTGAACCTACAGGATATTGCTGAAATAATGAAGTTTGACTTCTGACGCTCAGTCATAAATGATATTGTGGCTTCCATCCTGTTCTCTTGGACCACTAGCTCTGGAGCCAGCTGCCGTGGTGTATGACCTGCACACAGCTCTATGGAGAGGTCTATGTGTTGAGGAACGGAGGCTTCTAGAAAACAGCCCATGTTAGTGTCCCATCTTAGATGCAGATCATCTATCCCAGGCAAGTCTTCAGATACTTGTAGTCCTGGCCTATGTGTTGATTGCAGCTTCCTGACCCCAATACAGAACCACCCAGCCAAGCCACTCCTGAGTCCCTCATCCACAGAAACCGTGAAGTAATAAATGTTTGGGTTTCTAAGCCATTATGTTTGGGGATAATTTGTTTCATCGTAATAGATAACTAATGCAGAGGGCCTTTCGTTAGATATAGTTTTATATGTATTGAGTTTTGGAACCATATATGTATAGTTTGAACGGTATAACTAAAAGCAACCACAAAGGGCACTCTGAAAATAAAATCCTTTCCTAAATTCTCCAATGATTTCCCATTACATTCTTATTTATTTATTTATTTATTTATTTTATTTATTTTTTTTTTTGAGACGGAGTCTCGCGCTGTGTCACCCAGGCTGGAGTGCAGTGGCGCGATCTCGGCTCACTGCAAGCTCCGCCTCCCAGGTTCAGGCCATTCTCCTGCCTCAGCCTCCGAGTAGCTGGGACTACAGGCGCCCGCCACCACGCCCGGCTAGTTTTTTGTATTTTTAGTAGAGACGGGGTTTCACCATGTTAGCCAGGATGGTCTCGATCTCCTGACCTCGTGATCCACCCGCCTCGGCCTCCCAAAGTGCTGGGATTACAGGCTTGAGCCACCGCGCCCGGCCTACATTCTTATTTAGAATTAAATAAGAATTATTTGCACTTATCTACCCAGTGTCTATGTGATCTGGCCCCTGCTTCCTTCTTCTGTGTCTCCAGCCAGGAGACATTAATGTTAGTTTCCCTTGACTTCCGTCAATGGTCTGACATTTCTGAATTCCAGGATCAACAAAGATTATGTTCTCGAAGCAAACTCTAGCTGCACACCATAAAGCAGCTCTTCAGCAAAAGTGATATGGCCTTCATGTTTTTAACCCAGTAGGACACACACACACACACACACACACACTCTCTTTCTCTCTCTCTCTCTCTCACAGCTTTATAGAGGTAAAAAGTAAACAGTATATATTTAACATATGTACTTTGACACATTTAAAATGAAATTTGAAATCATCCCTATACTCAAAGGAATGAACACATCTTTTATGCTTAAAAGTTTCCTCCGGCCGGGCGCAGTGGCTCACGCCTGTAATCCCAGCACTTTGGGAGGCCGAGGCGGGTGGATCACCTGAGGTCAGGAGTTCGAGACCAGCCTGACCAACATGGAGAAACCTCGTCTCTACTAAAAATACAAAATTAGCTGGGCGTGGTGGCGCATGCCTATAATCCCAGCTACTAGGGAGGCTGAGGCAGGAGAATTGCTGAGCCTGGGAGGCGGAGGTTGTGGTGAGCCGAGATCGTGCCATTGCACTCCAGCCTGGGCAACAAGAGTGAAACTCCGCCTCAAAAAAAAAAAAAAAAAAAGTTTCCTCCAAGCCCTTTCGTAATCTCTACCTCCCTCTCACCTCATCCCAAACTAGTTATCTAGACAGATTATAGAGTATTTCCATCACTACAGAAAATTTATTGGAAAGGGCTTATGTAATTCTTGTAAAGAATACCTCATTTTGTTTGATTGTAGTTAATATACCAGTTGTTACAAAGTCAGTGAGCATTGGAACTAGAAGTACATGCAAACACTTCTATCCATTGACAGTTACTGATGACATAACTTTTGAGTTTCAGAGCTCTTTCTGCTGGATCAGCTGAGGTATGTCAAGTTTGTATCGTTGTACAGAGTGTGAAAAGCCAATAGCAAAGCATCCTCTTCCTCTAGGAAACTAATTAGAAAAGTTAGCTCTAGAGGTTAAAAGAAAGATTCATAGTCTTTGATTGAGGTAGAGGAAAAACAAAAAAACCCCAACTTGCTCCTTCCATTTAATTAGCAGATAGAAGTTTGTCCAGAAAATCTTCTGTGTCCTCTGATCCTTTTTTCCTTTTCTTCTTTTCTCTGCTTGATTATTTAGACCAGGGGTTGGTAACTTCCTTATAATCCCTCAGAGATGAATGGAATTAGGAAAGGTCTCATCTGATCTCTTTCACCTTCACTTGGAGTCATAGAGTGCGAGGAAAATGGGATAATAGAGTCTCTTCCTAAAGAATCCCTCAATTGCTTGCTTCTTGTTACAGAAGTTTATTGTTAAAATTGCATGTACAGATAAGCTAAAAGAAGAAGGTAAAAATGATGACTATGCTTCTTACATAGAAATAACTGCTTAATATTGTCATCTAAACTGAATTCTCACTCTTTAATAAAAATGAAAATATACTACATATTTTAGTTCTTATGTTACTATAAAATAAACATAGATTATCAAGAATCTTCTATAGAACAATTTAGAATAACTAGTGGGCTGGGGATGGTGGCTCATGTCTGTAATTCCAGCACTTTGGGATGCCAAGGAGGGCAGATCACTTGAGCTCAGGAGTTCGAGGCCAGTCTGGGCAACGTGGTGAAACCCTGACTCTACCAAAAATATAAAAATTAACCAAGCATGGTGGCATGCGCCTATGGTCCCAGGTACTCGGGAGGCTGACTGGGAGATCGCTTAAGCCCAGGAGGTGGAGGTTGCAGTGAGCTGAGATTGTGCCACCGCACTCCAGCCTGGGCAACAGAGAGAAACCCTGTCTCAAACAAACAAAAAACTAATGGAATTGTATACTGTTGTTTAGCCGTGTCAGCTGCTAAATATTCAAAGCCATTTTTTTTCTAGAAGCTTTGATCCTTGATTTTTTTTTTAAGACACATTTATTCAGCATCATGATCAGACTATTACATTTAGGAATCAACAGCATGGGTGTAAAAAAAGCAATCTACATTAAAACTCTCTGTTGGAATGCTTTACACTTTCTGCAGAACAGAAACTAAAATACAATTAGTCACAAACACAGTCCTCGAGTTTTTTGCCCATACACATGAGCCACTGCCTCAGTCAGTGATGATTTCCATCACTTCGATTATTCAAACTGTTCAAAATAATCTTTTAGATGATGTTCTTCAGTGCCACCAACAAACATCTTTTTCAAGTTAAGTGGGCACCGGGTTTTTGAGAATCTTCTCTTGAGACCGCTTTCTTTGGTTCCACAAGTCTCCCATCCACCCTGTGTGGCTTTGCATTCACCGCTGCATCTACCTCCTCCTCAGTGGCATAGGTGACAAACCCAGAGTCCCTAGAGTGCTTGGTGCTTGCATGTCTCCTTACCACACAATCTGTGAGCCTTCTCCACTGCTCAAAAGGGCTCCTCAGGCTCTCATCTGTTGTTTCAAAGCTCAGCCCTCCCGTGAAGAGCTTCCGCAGCTGTTCCGGCTCTTTAGGAGTCTCTAACTTAGACACGACGGCCCTGGGAAGAGAGACTTTAACGAGGTTTCCTCAGCGGTGTCCGTGGGCAGATAAGCAGCCCTTGATTTTTTTTTTTAAAGTCCTGTATTTAAGGACAAATATAGATAAGTAATTCCTAGCAATGTTAGAGTCAAGATTGCCAGTTTACAAAAGCAGGAAAATTAAGTGTCTCTGAAGTTGTTGAAATATTTAGCCGGGAGGGGTGGCACGTGCCGGTAGTCACAGATCCTCGGGAGTCTGAGGTGGGAGGATTGCTTGATCTCAGAGTTTGAGTTCAGCCTGGGCAACATAGAGACATAGTCTCTTTTAAAAAAAATTATTACTAGTTTAAGATGCATTTTTAAAAAAGATTTTGAATTCTGAATGATGTTTACTAACTTGGAATGGATGGAAACCTGATCTAGGGGGCAGAATGTGCCAGCTGTTCAATGATTCAGAAAAATAAGAATGTTGGTTCAGGATCAGAATCAAAGGATGCCATATCTAATTGAAACTTTGGGAAAATTTATCTCCGCAAAATGAATTATCCAATTTAAAGTTAAGCCAAAACACCAGGTTTAATGCATTAATAATATAAATATATTTTTTAAAGAAAGCCAAATCCTAGGTTCTGTTGATTTTATCACTAGGCAGATAATATTTAATGTAGGTTTTTTGTTTTTTTTTTTGAGATGGAGTTTTACTCTTGCGCAGGCTGGAGTGCAGTGGCGCGATCTCGGCTCACTGCAACCTCCATCTCCCAGGTTCAAGCGATTCTCCTGCCTCAGCCTCCTGAGTAGCTGGGATTATAGGCACTCACCACTACACCTGTCTAATTTTTGTATTTTTAGTAGAGATGAGGTTTTGCCATGTTGGCCAGGCTGGTCTCGAACTCCTGACCTCAAGTGATCCACCCACCTTGGCCTCCCAAAGTGCTAGGATTACAGGCATGAGCCACCGCGCTCGGCCTACTTGATCGGTCTTGTTCCAACTTGAGGAGTTGCATGTACAGATAGGTTATGATCATGTGTGCTTCTTCTCATTTGCATTTACGATTATAATTATGCAATTTAATTAAATATATGAGCAGATGAAACATATTTGAAAACAAAAGTTATTCTTTCTATGAAAAATGGAATGCTTAGTAAAAATGATAAAAGTGAATCAGGACGGGGCAGAAAACTGTAAAAGATTAGAAAGAAATTCATCAAAATCTTTAAGAAATCTGCATTCATACTGCCTACATTTAGCTTGACATTTCCCTTGACTTTTTTCCCCTCTCCAGTTTAAAAAAGCTAAAATTTGGAATAGACTATCCATTGGAGACGTGGGTTTTGCAAGGAAGAGGACTTAGAACTCCATATTGCAGTCATGCAATCAAAGAAAGGCCGTTGGCCTTTACTCATGAATGAAATGGCATATAAATACACTTTTAATCAAAATAAAATGTTTACATTATACATATTTATAAAAAATACCATTCATATATATATAAAATGATTCTCAATTCTTTTTCAGTTTACCAACCAACACCTGGGTCTGATTGTTCTAGACAAAGAATGTGAGCTTATACTATCAATATTTTTAAATAGAGATTTAAACAATTATTCAATAAGGCTGCAGCCAAATTTGGTCTCATAGCACAAATTCCTCTGAGTGACTGAAAATATGACTTAGATCAATCAATACTTTTGATAAGTAATTAAGAGAAGCTTGAGATTGTGATAAAAGATTTTCAAATAAGTGATAGATAACAAAATAAATTTGTATCTTTATAATTTTTCTGTAGTTTTGTTATCTCCAAAATGAAACAAACTGGCCTACTTAGATTTAAATTATTCTACTTTTTGGCCTGTGGGTAATAGAATAGATCAGGAGTTTGATTATTTAGAGCAGGTGACTCTTTTGGTAAAGGGCTAGATAAGAAATATTTTTGGTTTTGTGGATCTTGCGGTTGTTACTCAACTGTGCTCTTGTAGCTAAAGCAGCCATAGACAGCATGCAAACAAATCAGAATGGTTGTGTTCCAATAAAACTTTTTTATAGGTGTTAAAATTTCAATTTCATATCATTTTCATATGTCATGAAATATTATTCTCCTTTAGTTTTTTTTCAGGCATCAAAAAATGTAAAATCCATTCTTAGCTCATAGTTTGTCCTCTGTCCAAAAATATGTGGAAGGCTGCATTTGGCCTGCAGACCATTGTTTCTCTCCCCTGCTCTAACCTCATTCTAGCTCTCCAACACTACCTTTCTCATGACCCTATAATCTAGCTGCTTTTAGTATCACAGAAACACAGTGTGTTCATATTTGCTTACATATATTTTGCTTATATTTTTTCCTGCTGGGAACATTTTCTGTTCTGTTTTCTTTTTTTTTTTTTTTTTTTTTGAGACGGAGTCTCGCTCTGTCACCCAGGCTGGAGTGCAGTGGCCGGATCTCTGCTCACTGCAAGCTCCGCCTCCCGGGTTTAGGCCATTCTCCTGGCTCAGCCTCCCGAGTAGCGGGGACTACAGGCGCTCGCCACCTCGCCCGGCTAGTTTTTTGTATTTTTTAGTAGAGACGGGGTTTCACCGTATTAGCCAGGATGGTCTCGATCTCCTGACCTCGTGATCCGCCCGTCTCGGCCTCCCAAAGTGCTAGGATTACAGGCTTGAGCCACCGCGCCCGGCCTGTTCTGTTTTCTAATCCAAAATCAGCTTAATGTTTCTGTCTTTCATGATAATTTTCACAGCTTCACTAGCCCTCAGGTGTGTCCCTAGCCTCCAAATTTCCTTTAGTATCTTTGATCTTTTTTCATATGATTAGTGTGAATTAGTCTTTTATTATTTCAGATATGTGAGCTTTGATTCTTCTTTTGATTATAACTTCTTAGAACAGAAGCCATGTGTTATACTTCCTCTCATTTCTCTCAGCATAGTACTGGGCACATAGAAGTATTAACACTAGATTGACATGTTTGCTATCAAAATACAATATATATTATTCTTTTATTAAGTTTTAAAGCATTTTTATTTGGGTCTTTGGTCTCAATACTTGCCCTTTTTTTTTCCTCTGTCTTCACTTAATCGTTCCCCACTGACTTCCTTCCCTGTCCATAATCATGCTCAACTCTTTATTTAAAAATTAAATAAGCAGGGCCAGGTGCAGTGGTTCACGCTTGTAATCCCAGCACTTTGGGAGGCTGAGGCGGGTGGATCACGAGGTCAGGAGTTCGAGACCAGCCTGGCCAACATGTTGAAACCCCGTCTCTACTAAAAAATATAAAAATTAACTGGGCATGGAGGCGCGTGCCTGTAATCGCAGTTACTTGGGAGGCTGAGGCAGGAGAATCGCTTGAACCCGGGAGGCGGAGGTTGCAGTGAGCCAAGATCGCACCATTGCACTCCAGCCTGGGCAACAGAGCGAGACTCCATCAAAAAAAAAAAAAATTAAATAAGCAGTGCAAACTTCCATTGACATTGATACTCATCTATTCCTTACCAAGTTTGTCTCTGAGATGGTATTTTTTGAACATCTAAAAGGAAGATATATACATGAGGTAAGCCCTTGCTTCTGTCTGGGAACACTTTTCTGCTCTGGCACATGGAAATGGAGCCTCTGCAGAGCTCAGTCTCACTGGGCTGAGGAGGTAGGGATTAGAGTTTGAGTATGCGGAGGCAGCTGGAATTTTCAAGGCCAGTCCTTAGAGAGGATGGCAGTCACAGAAGTCTGTTTGGGGACTTGCTGTTCAACATCATTTGCCAAAAGCTGACCTGCACATGTATAGGTCAAGACTCCATGAGGCCTAGGAGAAATTGCCAGTAACAGGGCTGAATGGTGATACAGAGGTTGTACTGTGCTGGGAGATGTTTAAGTTCTGGCTCAGCTAGAATATAAATACCACATTAGGTACCTTAAGTGTTCTGTTGAGACACCAAAAAGGCTGCACTCCAGAGTAAGCTATGCCCTAAGTCCAAGTTCAAAACCAATAGACTGGGCGGGTGTGGTGGCTCACACCTGTAATCCCAGCACTTTGGGAGGCCGAGGTGGGCAGATCACGAGGTCAGGAGTTCAAGACCAGCCTGACCAACATGGTGAAACCCGTGTCTACTAAAAATACAAAAATTAGCTGGGTGTGGTAGCGCACACCTGTAATTCCAGTTACTCAGGAGGCTGAGGCAGGAGAATTGCTTGAACCTGCGAGGTGGAAGTTGCAGTGGGCCAAGATCATGCCATTGCACTCCAGCCTAGGCGACAGAGTGAGACTCCGTCTCAAAACAAACAAACAAACAGACAAAAAACAAATAGACTTTTCCTAAAAAAGAATGTAAAATTGATCCTGATGGAACCAAAGTGATCTACCAATAATTTAACTGCCTTCCAGAAAAAAAAGCTCAACACACTTTAAAGGAAGACCACATAATCCAGAATCCCTACCATGTTCACCATATGATAAAAAAAATTACTAATCATGTGAAGAAGTGGAATGAGACCTATAATCACAAAAAAAGGCAGTCAATAGAAACATAACCTGAGATGACCTAGATGTTGCCATCCCACAGAAACCTGTAGTGCCTTCTCCCAATTTTTTGCCAGTATTTAACACATTCTTCAAGATCTTGTTCAAATGGTAGGTTTTTTTTCAAGAGGCTTCCCTGAATTCCTCCAATATGAAATAATTGATTTCTCTTTTGACTTCTCACTGGTTTATGTCTCTCCTGTGATACCTAATTATATTATAGTTATCTGCATACATATTTTCTTTCCTTGGTTGAGGCCAAGGATTTGTCTTTTCTCATCTTTTTAGTTAGTAATATGTTTAGCCACCAAAGTCATGTACAGATGGTCCCCAACTTACAATGCTTTGACTTATGATTTGTCAACTTTACAGTGATGTGAAAGCTAGACGGATTCAGTAGAAAACATACCTCAAATTTAAAATTTTGATCTTTCCCCAACTGTAGGCGAATGTCAGTGTTCTGAGTTCTGAGCACGTTTTAAGATTGGCAAGGCTAAGCAACACTGTTTGATAGGTTAGGTGTATTAAATGCATTTTTGACTTATGGTACTTTCAGTTTATGATGTGTTTATCAGCACATAGTTTCATTGTAACTTGAGGAGCATCTGTAGTAAGCACTCAATAATTATTTTTGAATATGTGAATAAAAGATATGTGTTTCATATTTCCCTGTTGTTTTAAAACCATATACACTCTGCAATTTTTGTATTTAATCATGTACAGATAGGTATGAGTGAAAAATCCTTCTTAATGTTACTTTAAATTATGAGTTTTCATAGAGGTTTCCGTGAATTAGCAGACTAAAGAGATTGGTCTTCTTTCCTGTTGTACAAATAAAAAAAGCAGTTGGTTATTGTTTTTATTCCAGAAGATTAAATATAAATTTATTTGTGTCTATCTTCACTAGACTGTAAGGTCCATGAGGCCAGAGACATTGTTTAATATCCCCAGAATTTTCCATTCTTGACACATAGTACATGCTCAGTAAGTACTCATTAAATGTTTTACATTGACTGGTATTTGGCCAAGTTTTGACAAATGTTTTACCATTTCATGATAATTTATTTTAAGCCATTTTGAGTGTTTCAAGAAAAGCCTGCAGAGTTTTAAAATAATTTTTCTCAGATATCATAGCTGTACTATAAGGCCTATTAACTAAACTATATTTTACCAAAAGCTAAGATAGGTAATCTTTTCCTTTACTTGTTAGTTTTTTAAAGATGATTTTAGCTGTAGATTTTATTGATATATATATAGATATATCTCATACTGACAGGATTTATAAGCTCTCTTTGATAACAATTCACAAGTTAAAAAAAAGTCAGTTGGTGGGGACTTGTCTAGCTATATAGAAAGTGGAAATGGTTAATAAAATGTTTAATGTCATCATATTCCAAAGTTAGAATGGACTCTAGAGATTATCTAATCACTATACCCTATGAAAAATGACTTCTAGAAAGTTAAAGTGAGCTGTTCACAAAGTTAGAATACGCTCATATTTTGTATAACTACTACAACCTTTTAAAAACAAAAATATATGAAGAAGATGTTTTTTGTATTCTGAAAATAACAAGGGTTTGCATATTAAAATACAATAAAAATATCAAAACATCTCTACTTCTGGCAAGTTTTAGCATGGTAAAGAGCTTGAAACAGCTCTGAAAATTTTTAATTTTCGTATTTTCTTTTGACTCTACATAGAATCATGTCTATTTTATAACATTCCACTCTCCCCCTGTCTACCCCCAAAGAAACAACCTAGCAATGCTCAAAATGACAAATCTAGCTTTTGTTTTACCAGATTATTTCAATCTGGCACTGGCACTACCACTAGTTTGGTCTGATTACAGTTAATCCACTGCCTACAACATGACAAATGTTTTTGGTCCAAGTTGAATGGCGAACTCTTTTCAAACAGGAAAAGCAGTTGTCAGCTGTCCTTGTTGTGGTACCAACATGTATCATGTCAGGACAGCCAAACAAAGAAGAGGATGATTCAGAATGCTGACCCGAGTACACTGAACCTTGTTAACTCTGGTGGGTTTTCTGTAAGGCTTGTTAATAGTGATAGAAAAAAGAAATCATAGCACAAACCCCATATTATATTGGTTCCCTTAGACTGTATACACGTAGCAACTAATATCAAATGCAATTACAAAACTGTGAATTATAATTTCTAGTTTCTCTATAAATGACACATTTCTCCTTAAAAATCTCAATTTATTTAAGATTTTCTTAAAATAAACATTTCTCCTCTAGTTTGTTCAGCTTTTTTAGTAGAAACAATACCACTTACAGTACTTGAATTCTCTGAGTGCTATAGCTGTTGGGATCACTCACTCAAAAAAACAAAAACAAAACAAAACCTCAAATTCTCTTGAACGGGGTGTACTTACCATTCATCATCTCTTTTTTGGGAGATATTGCCCTTTCTTCTCTTTGGGGTGAGTGATGCATGATATTGTTTCTACAATAGGCAGAATACTATGGGCTATTATATACACTTAGGGATGTATGCTCCACATGGCCTATGCTCATCCTTCTGACTACAAGCTAGCTCATTCTGCAGAGGTACACTGTGTAGACAAGAATAGACATTTTCTCCACTTTATTTTAGATGACTCACCTTTTTTTTTTTTGGTGCTTTTCTTAAAATTTAGATTTTTCTATTTTTTTCTTTGTTCTTTTTTTTTTGGCTGGGTTCCTAATTATTTTCTTTAAAAATGATGAATTATTTCTACTTTACAAATTAATGTGAGAAATGAAAGTAAAACATGATACTTTCTTTATTAATAAAGCATGTCATAATCCAATAGGTTTGTGTTATAATTTCTCCTTGAAAAGAGCTGAGTTTATGGTCTTTATTTCATATCCCAGCTGTTCGAGAATTGCTGAATCCATAGGGAGTTGCGTGAGTTATGTAATTGGCATGAATTATTTGAGTTTGAGGAAACACAATTACCACATAATGTTAGCCAGTGCTGGATGAATCTCAATACAAGGACTCAGGGTTGCAGAGGTCTGTGGGACCGTAATGTTTTCTTTGTTGAGTGCAGTTGTAAATTTGTTTCTTCTTTTTATAGCTTGTAAGTAAAAAATACATCATTCTTCAGCATTTTGCCTCATTACTGTCTAGCAAAGACATGCTATGAGGAGAGACTACTTAAACAAAAGACGAAGGAAACAATTAAACAGGCTTAGGGAATGTTAAACTAATAGCGTTGGGGCTTATAACACATTCAGACCCCTCCATTCTCTTTTACCTCTTTTTCTTCCTTTAAAAACAGTACGAGGAGGTACAAACATAACATTTCTTGCCAAATAGTTTTGTTCTTTCACAGTGGGAGAAAGGGAAAGAGCTTTCTTTATGTACTTTGCTGCTCTGAGATTTCCTTTCCTGTTCCCTCAAGATGAGCCTTGAAACTTGGCTCCTCAGTCTTTGAAGTACCAGATTCTAGAATAAAATTAAATAGTATTCAAGAGCATGGTGTGGTTCTGCCACTTCAACCTACATGTGAGGCCACCTACAATGATCAGATATTTGGGCTGTAGAATATTACATGGTCTTCAAGGAATGCATTTTGAAGTGGATTTGTTTTCATACATAATTCCCAATGCAGTAACTCTGAAGAATAAAGTTTGTAGCAGGAATTTATGATATACATTTCTGGTTTTTTTTTTTTTTTTTCAAGATGGAGTTTTGCTCTTATTGCCCAGGCTGGAGTGGAATAGCATGATCTCAACTCACCGCAACCTCTGCCTCCCAGGTTCAAGCTATTTTCCTGTCTCAGCCTCCCTAGTAGCTGGGATTACAGGCATGGGCCACCATGCCTGGCTAATTTTGTATTTTTAGTAGAGACAGGGTTTCTGCATATTGGTCAGGCTGGTCTTGAACTCCCGACCTCAGGTGATCCACCCACCTCAGCCTCCCAAAGTGCTGGAATTACAGGTGTGAGCCACTGCACCCCGCCTATGATGTACATTTCTATGGGCTCTGCGATGTTAGGTGCCTATCCAAAGACTGTTTAATCCTTTTAAGAACTCCTTTTCATTTACAGTGGAAAAGCAATGTAGTGTGCAGGCCAAGGGAAACTGTGTTCCAAAGAATAACTAATCTTCTATCTTTTTGACAGCTTTTTATGTTCCAGGTGTAAAGTTACTGTTCCAGGTATTTTCCTATGTAATATCATTTACATTTCACCATAACACTGGATTTGGTGTTTTAAACTCTATGTAATAGATGAGATTGAGACTCAGAGGTTATGTGACTTGCCTCGTGCCACATAACTAACCAGTAGCAGATCCTGTTCTTAAATCAAGATTGATGACTCCTCATCTTTCTTTTTTTTTTCTTCCTTCCCATGCTTTCTTTGTGTCCCAGCGAATACATGATATAATTGGTTTATCTGCTTACAATAAAACCTACAAAATTAATAATCTTGTGCTATTTTCTATTCCAGCCATGTCAAGTTATAAATTTTTTTTTTATTGGAGACAGGGTGACGATATAATTTATTTTTCAAAACAGTATACTTTTGAGAGTTAAAAGCAGTGCTATTAATTATGCATGAAGAAAGCAAGCTTATATCAAAATTATCCAAGGCAAATTAGAATCTATAAATACCCTAATTCTTTAAAAAACTAGAGGTAATATAGCTTAGTAGTTAGAAGTAGCAGCTCTGGAAGCAGAGCTAAGTTCAAATCCTGATTCTACCATTTACTAGCCATCTTATATTTGTCAAACTGCCTCACCACTGTGCCTCAGTTTCCTCATATATAAAATAAAAATAATATTATTAATACCATTTAATTGTATTTTAAATGAGGTTATACATGCATAGCATTAGGAAAGAGGAAACCCTTGGTAAGTATTGTCTATTACTACACATGGAGAAAGAGTGATATCTGTCATGCTTTTAGTGGTATCAAAAGACTTGCCTGAAGATAAATACAGCTTCATTTCTATAGTCAGTCCTTAGAATTAAAGCATTCATTTTCTGAAAGCATTACCTAATAAGTTCTCAATAAATATTTACTAAAGGTATGAATGAATACGTTATCCCAGAAGAATAAAATGTGCTAGCATCCATGGTTACAAGGATAATTTGTATTTCAAAAAGACATTAAGAATATAGAGATGGACTCGGTAAGTTTTGATGATAGTAGTGGGTAGGTGGGAATTGGGGTAGGAGAAATATTTAGCACCTGATGATCCTGGAGGGCTGATTCAGATGGGGTGTGGGAGCTCTAGGTGGCTCTGGGCCAGTGAAACAGTTCTGGATTCCAGGGGGAAGAAAGGGATGGAAATGGAAGAGGCCATTATGCAAATGCTATGTACACAAAAATTTGATTGGCGTTATGTGCTAGAAAAGGGGAAATAGCCCTGGCATGGCAGGAACATTTGCCCTTGGAATTAGACTGCCTTTATTAATCTTGGGTAAGTCCCTTGGGCAAGCAGCCCCAGCTGTTTCATTGGTAAACTATAAATATATCTAGTTTATGGGGCTGCTGTGAGGATCAGAATGAAGTAAGTGTCTGCATGTGTGTGCATGCATGTATATAATGTCCTGCTTATTATAGAAACTCAACAAATGATAGCTTCTGTAATTATTAAGGATCATAACAATTACCCAACTCAGAATTTTGAAGAATTTTGAAGTGTTTGAAAGCTCTTTATGAATATAAAGTACTTTATAAAGATACGGACTTGTTACGAATGCTGACATTGTCCTGTTTACCAGCTCTAGACCTTGGATGTACTGCTGTTAGAAAATAGCAGTGTTTCATATTCACATGGTCAGAGCTCAGTGAGACTGATATCCATGCTAAGGATATTGAAGTGAAACTTTGAGGCATAATTGTTCTTTTTGTTCTTGTTATTAGTATATCCTTTTTGAATCCTGAGGTCATAGGATATGGGATATTAGTTTGATGTCTGCAAAACCAATCAAACTCCACATATTTTGCTTCCTAAGCTGTTGATTTTAGGATGGACTTTAGGATGCGGAGTGGGTAAATCTTCATGCATTTGCACATTCTAAAAATATTTTTTTTACAAGTCCTTTATAGCAGATAATATATACCCCAAATAGTTATTTCAACTATATTTCAGATAAATAGTTTTTTTAAAGTTGTTTTTGTTTTCTTAAGAACTCATTCTGATATTCTAGCTCCAATCTTATAAACAATCCTGGGAATGTTAATTTCAATTTTCTCATATGTAAAATGAAGATAATACTACTTTATATGGTTATTGACTAGATTAATATGATAAAGCATATAAGGTATTTGGGAAAGTGCATTATACCTACAAGTATGAATATTGTTATTATTGTAAATTATAATAATAATGTACTTTAAATCTTTTTATTTTTTTAGACAGGGTCGCTCACTCTGTTGCCTAGGCCCACTGAAGCCTCAACTTCCCAAGCCCAAGAGATCCTCCCACCTCAGCATCCCAAGTAGGCTGGGACCCCAGGTGCATGCCACCACACGTATTTAATTTTTTAAAAAATATTTTTTCGTAAAGATGAGGTTTCTCTATGTTGCCTAGACTGGTCTCAATCTCCTAAGCTCAAGAAGTTCTTCTGCCTCAGCCTCTCAAAGTGCTGGAATTACAGGTGTGAGCCACCACACCCAGCGAGCACCTTAAATCTTAATTTGCTAATGTAATTGTTTTTGACATTACTTTTAATGGCAAAACTGCAATTACTTTTGTACTAACCTAATATAAACAACTTCGGGAAACACCGTCATAATAATGACCATTTATCAACCTCTGCATGTTGCATACATTCTGTATTCCATAATGGTCTTGCAAGGTTCTTCTCCCCTTTTTAGAGATGGAGAAAACCTCCACAGAGATATAGTTACTTATTCAAAGTCATGCAGGCCAGGTGCGGCGGCTCACACCTGTAATCCCAGCACTTTGGGAGCTGAGGTGGGCAATCACTTGAGGTCAGGAGTTTGAGACCAACCTGGCCAACAAGGCAAAACCCTGTCTCTACTAAAAATACAAAAAAATTAGCCCAGCGTGGCAGCGTGCACCTGTAGTCCCAGCTACTGGGGAGGGTGAGGCACAAGAATTGCTTGAACCCAGGAGGCGGAGGATACAGTGAGCAGAGATGGTGCTGCTGCACTCTAGCCTAGGCAACAGAGCAACACTCGGTTTCAAAAAACAAAACAAAAGATCATACAGACAGGAAATGGGAAAATGAGGATGCAAACACAAGCTTGCTGACCCTTGCTCTTGTGCAATTTCCACAGCACCACATCGACTCTTCATCTCTAAACTCTGTGATGTCCCATTTCAAAATGCCCTAGTTGGCTTCTTCTTTTTTTTTAAAAAAACATCAAATTCTCTCATTTCTTGAGCACTTACTATGGGCTAGGCATGTAATAGGCCCTGTGATATGGAAGTGAATACAAGCCTGGCTTCCTGTCCTTGAGAAATTCAGTCTAGTGGAGGTGAGCTCCATTCATTTATATGAATAGAAGGAATCTCTAGTCTTTTCTTTTTAAGGAGATTAAAATTATTGATCGACATAAAATTTTTGTATTTGGTGTTACATGTACATATGTAGTATACATACATATATATTATTTTTATAATTTGAAAACTTTCAAACTTTAAGTTATGAAAGTACTTTACAAATGAATGCTGATTATGTTGCTGTTCTATGTAAGAGTTGACGATAATGGAAAGCTGTAGATTTAGTAACATATTATTGTGAGGAACTAAACGTTTATCTCTGTGCTGTAGAATGTTCCACAATTTCCTAAAAGCTGGGCCTAGAAAACATGGTAAAATGCAAATACTTGAAGAGCCATGAATCCATGTCATTTTTTATTGGGAGCATGATGTTCTTTTGTATTGTCACCCCTAGAACTCAGTGCTCCACTTTTTCCACCATCCCTTGGCTGTTTCAGCTTGATTTTATAGGAGCAGAAACAAGACGGAAGTTTGTTATATTTTAGCTATGATTTCTTTGAGTCACATCAATGAAACATGCTTTAGAATAGCAGAGCTCATAGATATGACAGGGTTGCAAGATCTGAAAGCCAGATTTGATGTACAGTATTTCTTTCCCCCCCCAAGTCTTTGACTATAACTAATAAGTGGTACAATTCCCAGTAAATTGCCAAATGCCTGATAGAGTTAATGAACTGGTGACATCAGGATGCTGGTGCATTAGACACATTTTGTGCAGAAGTTTTGTAAAGCCTCTCCCAATGGAGATGCTTAGAGATGAAGCATCAATGTGCTGGTAAGTGGCCTAAGAGTAATTTAGTTATCCTAAATAGTCTTAAACATATTTTCCTAATGGAAAATTCTTAATGGAAATTTTAGTTGTGATAAGCATTGAACCACTTAGAATTGTTGCTCTCATATTCCACTTGTCTGAAAAATACGGACGGCACCAAAAAACCAGACATATTAGCCTAATACCACAGTGGATGACATCAATATAGTACTTAGGGAGAACTTGATACACTCACCCTAAAGTCTTTTAATCGTCCCTTTCATAGACTTGGGTAGGCAAGCCTATTTTTCAATTTAAAAGAAAAAATAATCATTCAGAGCAGGATTTGCAAAAGGAATTTTCATTCATTAGTGACCATCAGGATTATTTTCCCCACAATTTTACAATCTTTTAGGTGCCGAACACCATGGATTTCTCCTCAGAGTGGCAGAAATTTATCATTATCTGTTCTCTGGGGAATTAAATAGATTTTTTTTTAATGCTCCACTGAGGCCACAATTTTGCTATTATGCTCAGATAGCCCCAGAGCTTGCAGATGCTGGCACTTCTGTCTTTTTTTCAGATGAGATACAATCATGCCAAGAATCCAAAGGAACACTTTTAATTCATAAGCAACTTCATTACATTGTTTGGTTACATTGAAAGTCTGCCTAACATCCCACAAAATCTGTCCCCAAACTAGAGAGTTTATTTTCCTGAGGTTTATAAATTCCAAAATCAAAATAAGAACAAAAGCAACTCAAAAAAAGTTTTCTTGGTTGACAGTAATGTCAGAAAACTGGGCAACTGAGAGTATGTGTCAAAGCGAGAGCATTCAAACTGTCTGTGATTCAGTGTTCCTGCATTGTGGCCTCTACATTGCCCCAATTGTGTTGCATTTGTGAGTCAAACTCATTTTGCCACAGCAAGCTGCATAATGAAAGCATTTGTTCTCATTCTCTCACCACTCGCCACCCTACTGCTTCAGTTCCAGGCCATTATGCCCAAAGTCTCTGACAGAGAAAAAGGAGCTCACTTTAGAAGACTTGGAAGGGTCAGCAGGATTGCTGGACTTGGAGCAAAGCTCTGACTTAATTTATGTCCATTGGTTTTTTAGAGAGAGCTTAGCTGTTTGTACTTTGTTTTCCAGCCACAGGAGGAAGGAGCTACAGTATATGTCTTCAAAAGCTGTTTCTTTTGCCATGTGTGATATAGACTATGGGCTGTAGGTTCTGTTTAGAGCATAGTTGTTTATTCATCAGGGGCAAATTCTCAAGTGTAAACATTAATTACTCCTACCTTCAGTCTGTTGTTAAGCCCTTTGCTTTATTTAAGCAAGTAACAATTCTGAGAGGTAAAATCTGTGCACTGGAAACAGAATAGAAACCATTTTTACCAGAACAAAAAGTGAAGGGAGAAAAAAAGGATTGAGAAATGTAGCATTAAAACTTCCAGCTTATTGAGATTTCCTTTTCCTTGTAGAAAGGACAGATAAATGTGAGTGCTGATAATGCTTTTCTGAAGTAGAGAAAGACACCTTTGAGGTCTCATTCATGACCTCAGATGCTAAGGAATGAGGTTAAAGAGCTTTTGGTCAAGTTTTTTTTTTTTTTTTTTTTGAGACGGAGTCTCGCTCTGTCGTCCAGGCTGGAGTGCAGTGGCGCGATCTCAGCTCGCTGCAAGCTCCGCCTCCTGGTTCAAGCGATTCTCCTGCTTCAGCCTCCGGAGTAGCTGGCACTACAGGCGCCCGCCACTACGCCCGGCTAATTTTTTGTATTTTTAGTAGAGATGGGGTTTCACCATGTTGGCCAGGATGGTCTCGATCTCCTGACCTCGTGATCTGCCATCTCAGCCTCCCAAAAATGCTGGGATTACAGGCTTGAGTCACCTCTCCCGGCCTTGATCAAGTTTTTACTGCTGCTATGTGGCTGGTTTGGATAAACACTGTAAATGCCAGGCTCAAACTGCCTGTTTTTTTAGCTGTCATTTCTCCTGTCACCAACCTGAGACCTTCAGGGCTTCTCCCTTTATTCAGTCTTGGAACCACGGCCACAGCCACTTACTTACCTGCTCCTTCCAATGAGCCGCCACCCTTATAGTGAAGCTGTTATTTAAAGACCAAACCACTTAGCTCCAGTGTGAGGATGCTCAACATGTGAACTACATACAGATACGCCAATTAAAGTGAAGCCTCTGTATGAAAGGGGACGATAACTCCTCAATCATGAATTTGTTTTTTGCATTTTCTTTGCCTGGCACACTCTCCCCTCTGCTTTTTTTACAGCTGGTGATCTGACAAGTCATATTTCTCTTACAGCCGAGGTTAGAGAAACTCTCTCTCTGACTTTCTCTGATAACTGGTTACTGAGGAAGTGGCCAATTCTTTACATTTTCATTCAGGCAAAACTAAAACCATGCCTCTCTTCAAACACCTGGCATAGCTATAGCTTCCGGTCCCCCATGACAGGAGTAGTTTCTCTCTCCTGGGTTTTCCCAGGAGCCTGGGGTTCTTTGACCCAGTCTGCCAATATTCCGTTTCTTTGTTTAATGCCTCTTGTTCATGTCTTCATCCTTGTTACTTTTTTCATTTTCCCCTTCTCCACAATAGGAGTTCAAATGGAAAACATCATCTGTCTCAAGCAGAAGTCATTTGCATACATCGTTATGAAGAAAAGCAACTGATTTTCTTTAACCTCTTAGGATCAGCCTCTTTATTTTTCACATGTCTTAAGGGTAGTAAGAGGATTGCCAATCAGAAATTAGTTGGCCATTAAAATTTCCTCATCTGTGAAAATGAAGGGATTAAAACAGATCATCTCTTAAGGATCTTTCTAGCCCTAAAAATATCCATGCACTGATGATGTTCAGTCTTTTTATGGGGAAGGCCAGATGGATGCTCAGCTCTCCATGCTGTGCATCTGCTTGGTCAGTGGCTTGAACATCTGTTTAGGACCTGAGATACCAAGGCGTTGCAATTCCCCTTGCTCACCGTTTCAGCTAGCAGCGGCAGAATGCCTCTCCAGAAGGTGTCAGCACTCTTGTCTCTGGAAGAGCTTTTTATTCCCGTTATTTCCAAGAATAATAAGAACTAGTTTCCTGTATATTTCCTTTTTGAGGCTGGGAGATCTATTTTGTGGTAGTGAAGAAAATATGCATATTCTTCTCAAATATCTCAAAAAAACAGATTTACTATCAAATCAATATTAATTTATAGGACATAAACTATAAATCAAAAAGGTGAGAAAATATTTTGACATTTTATCAAAGGAGAAGCCAACCATCTTTATTTTATTAATAGACTACTTTTTAGAACATTTGTACATTTATAGAAAAATTGAATGAATAGTACAGAGTTATGGGATTATCCTCTCTCCTTAATTTCTTCTTTGTTAACATTTTATATTAGCATGGTATATGTATTGTAATTAATAACAAATTATTATTAAATAAAGTTATTGTGTTATTATTAAGTAAAGTCCATAGTTTATTGAGATATTTAAAGTTTTTAACCAAATGCCCCTTTTCTCTTCTAGGATACCACATTTATATAGTTGTGTCTTGTTAGTCTCCTCTTGTCTGTAACAGCTTCATAGGCTTTCTTTGTTTTTTACGCTCTTGACAGTTTTGAGGAGTACTGGTTAAGTACATTGTGGGATATCCTTTTATTGAAATTTGTCTATGATTTTCTCATAGATTACATGTTTTGATCACAGAATAAAGTGCTGTTTTCATCACATTATATCAAGAGTAGCACTGTGAACATGACAGTGCTGTTGATGTGAACTCTGGTCACTTGGCTGACACAGTGTTTATAAGGTTTCTCCACTGAAGCCAACCATTTTTAAACCAGTGTTGACTATTCTTTCAAATAAAAATTCTAGATTCCATATTTGGAAATTAATTTAAAACTAACTCAAGAAAAAGACCTTGAAAATAATAAAAACAAATGAAACAGTTCATTTTCTTCTTTCTCCTGTCTAATGAACATAGACCTAAATAACTAGCACATGACTTAGTCAGCCCTTTTTCCAAGAGAAAGAATTTTTTTTTGTAGTTGACACACCAGGAGATAAAAGAGGAGGAAGCAGAGGATGGTGTTTTTCTCTGGGATGTGTCAGCTCCATGATGAAATTGTTGCCCTACAGACACTGATCCACAACTGTCAGTTCAGATATTTCATTCTGACTGAGAGACACTGAAAGAAATGACCACCATCGAGGGTATTTTCAGCATTTCTAATACCTCACTTAGGGAAGGGAAAGGCATTTCCTAACCCTTGTGTGCTGCTTCCTAGCTCAACTCTATCCAGGTTGATGGGGGTTGTGAAGACTTTCCTGTGGGTGTAATCTCATTGTTTTTATTTAAAAATGAGTGAAAGCAATAGTACAAAGACTTGAATATCTTTATGCATATTTTAATTGTAGTGAAAGTTAGGAAAATAATTTCTTTAACAGAATACAGAGGTGACCTTAGTAATTAGGATTTCAAATGCCACATGTTGGAGCTCAGAAAAAAGGAGCTCCCTTTCAATTAAACTGGTTGCTTAAATTTGTGCATTTACATATTTTCTTAGTAACATCCAAAATAATTTTAAACTATTTGTAATTTTCTCATTTTGTTAGTTGCTATTTACATTATTACTAAGATGAACATGCATATACAATTTCTTCTTTTTTCTCTCTCTGGCCCCATAAAAACACCATTTTCTTAGCCATTAGCATAGATGAGAGGATTCTAAACAAGGTTTTCTCTGTAGGATTGGGTACAATGTAGGCACCTAATAGCCTGAACTATTTTATGAATACTAGAAATAAATTATAAGTAGTACGAGAATTAAATTACTTCTTCTGCATTTCTAATATCCATCACATCTTCAGTTTCAGTGGTAGTGTCTTAGTTTCCCATCTTCATTTTCTCTGCTTTTCATCAATCCATCCCTGTAGCCAGAGCAAGTTTTCTAAATATTAAACTTAATCACGTCCTTTGTCCATATCTGCTCACCATGATGACTCTGGATTGCTGTCATTAGTTTTCCATCCTGCATCCCCTATGTGATTATAAGATCTGTGAGTGCAGGAACAGTGTCTCATTCACCTTTGAACAACCCCCTGCACACTGTAGACTCAAAAACCACAGGGTGAATGAATGAATGAATGAATGATATAGCTATTTTGAGGGGTCATCTCTCTGTATAGACCAAAATTTTGGTGGTGTTTTTGTCTTACTGGCCACATTTCATGAGGCTCTTAAAAAAGTCTTTTGTGGAAAATTTCAAATGTGGACCAAAGTAAGGAGAATAATATAAGGAATCTCATGTATCCACTTAGCTTCAAAAATTGTCATCATTTTACTGATTTTGTTCCATCTATTTTCCACCCCACATTTTTTTGGTTTCATTTTTCCAGAGCATTTTAAAGTGAACACCAGACATTATGTCATTTTACCTGTAAATATTTTATTATGCCTCTAACTAGCAAGACATTTAAAAAAACCATATCCACCATGCCATTATTACACCTCTTTAAGATAGTTTAGTATCAAATATCTAATACCCGTATCTCCCTGATATCTCTTATCTCAAACCTGCCTTTTTTTTCAATTGGTTTGTTCAGATTAGGATCCATACATGGTCTGTACATTGCTTTTGGTTATGATGAAGCATTATTTAATGTTCACATATGGGGAGTATGATTTATATCAAAGATGGTAAGTGATGATCTGCGTAAATAATGTATTTCCTGACAGACACTGGGGACTTCAAAAGTGGGGGAGGGGGAACAAAGGGGAGGGGGTTAAAGTTTATCTATTGGGTACAATGTTCACTATTTGAACTTACCTTGAGAAATCCTGCTTTGTACATTTGCTTAAGCCAATATTAACCCCACTTAACACCTTCCTTCAAGTCTCCCTCTTTCCATCTTTCTCGTTCCCCCAATTTCTATTTCTATTCTGTCCTCTTAATTATGTCAAAACTCAGCTTAAGTTTCATCACCTCTGTGAAGACTACCCTCCACCAAGCCCTTTAATGCCTGACCCACCAATATGCCTTCTAATTTACATTGCTTGATTTATAAAACCAATTACAGATAAGACCAAGGCTTCTTGAAGCAGGAAAATCTAGATTTGGTTTTCATTCCTGCCATTGATTAGCAATATGGTGTTGGGCAAGAGCCTCACTTTCCTTGTCTGCAGAATGTAGATAATAGGAGGGTTTTCATGAAGTTGTTTTGAATACCAGTTGAGATAATGTATGTAGTCAATATAATTTTTGGTACTTGGGAACGCACTATAAGTTATAAGTTTTTATTATTAACTTTTTTGGTTTCATTATGTCATCTCCAACTAGATTGGAAGGCACCTATATAATGCCTTATACACTGTTAGCACTGCATGCCTTTTTGTAGGGAGTCATTTTTTTTTAGTATTAGAGTGACCACATTTAGCCCCTGGGATTTCAACAGCCATCTAACTATTCATTCAATTATTCAGATATGGATTTTTAGCAGTTGTAATTGGATAACTATAAGGTATAAATGGAAGCATACATTCCAGAAAATGGCTAGCATATGAGGGAAAGCAACGTTATCTATTATTTAGTATCTTAGTGCTTGTTAAAGTTAGGAGAAAAAAGTACTGGGTTAAAATGAGTGAGTCTTCATCTTTATAGGAAGTTTTTTATAAAGTTTGGGAGGAAAGAGATGCTGATAAACTGATGCTGAAAGTATCTAGTTAATTTTTTGTTACAAATGGTTTTCAGTGTTGTTTCTTTGCAACCTTAAAGCAAAATCTCTGCCTTAAAAGAAGAAAAAGGCCAGGCACGGTGGCTCATGCCTGTAATCCCAGCACTTTGGGATTACAAAGTGCTGCTGAGGCAGGCGGATCATGAGGTCAGGAGTTTGAGAACAGCCTGACCAACATGGTGAAACTCCATCTCTACTAAAAATACAAAAATTAGCTGCGCATGGTGGCGTGTGCCTGTAATCCCAGCTACTCAGGAAGGAGGCTGAGGCAGGAGAATCGCTTAAACCCAGGATGCAGAGGTTGCAGTGAGCCAAGATCATGCCACTGCACTCCAGCCTGGGTGACAGAGTGAGACTCCGTCTCAAAAAAAAAAAAAAAAAAAAAGAAGAAGAAGAAGAAGAAAAAGAGATGCAATATATTTCACCATCGAAAGTTATTCAACAGCCAGAGGCCAGGAGAATCAAATTGAATTGTGAATCTGAAGGCAGCCAGGAAAGTGCATTTTAAACTGAGCTAAGCATAAGACACTGCATCATTAAGAGAGAAGAGTTACAGACTCACAGTGAAGAGGAGAGCACTTAAATCGCTCTTGAGTTTCTTGGAGAAGAATAAACATGTATGCAAAAGCCCAGGAACTGGTTTTTCAGTTTCAAAAGGAAATAATGTGTGTTCTGTCAGTGGAACTGAGTATTCAAAGGCTCTACAGATCAGCCCAATGGGAGCTGGAAGCAAGGACTTTAAGCAGTAGCTTTGTGTCTTTGGCAGTCTCTTGAAATTGGGACTAAAATTAAAAGTAGCTGAGTGCAACCAGTTCTAAATGTCAGATGGAACACTTTGCTCAGCATGCCGTGCACAACATTGATTTTCCTATGTTCCACACTGTTGTGTGAGATGTTGAATCAGGTTCCTGTTAGCGCATTCACTAATATAAGAGCTGGAAAGCAACTTGGTCCACAATTAATATTCTGTGATGTTACTGTCTATATGCCTTGGACTTTAATTGGGCCAGGTTTTTGTGAACCTGTTTTATTCTTTTGACACCTGGAGGTTATGTTCTTATTTCAATTTGATTAGTCTTTTTCTTTTAATTTTTTTTTTTTTTTTAATTTTTTTGAGACGGAGTCTCACTGTGTCGCCCAGGCTGGAGTGCAGTGGCCGGATCTCAGCTCACACTGCAAGCTCCGCCTCCCGGGTTTACGCCATTCTCCTGCCTCAGCCTCCCGAGTAGCTGGGACTACAGGCGCCTGCCACCTTGCCCGGCTAGGTTTTTGTATTTTTTAGTAGAGACGGGGTTTCGCCGTGTTAGCCAGGATGGTCTCGATCTTCTGACCTCGTGATCCGCCCGTCTCGGCCTCCCAAAGTGCTGGGATTACAGGCTTGAGCCACCGCGCCCGGCCTTGATTAGTCTTTTTCATAGAAAGTTCTTATGAATGCTTAAATGTTGTCCTTTCTGAATTTGTACTAAGACACAGAGAGGATTGTTCACCACATACAAAGTGAACTATGGGAAGATTTTTCTTCAAAGAAGTATTATGGTACCCATCTGATAACTGTCGTTACATACACAATTCCAAGGAAATTTAAAAATGGTGGTTGTGATTTCAGTGTCTGAATACGTGTTTATAATTTTAATAGCTCCTATTAAGGTTTATGTGAATGTGGACACCATATCTGTTGAAACTATAATATTTTAATCTAGACAAAGAGTAGATCAAGTAAGATAAGGGGAAGAAAGAGGACTGGGGGCATTGAACATGGTATGTGCCAGATGGCTATTCCCGGGAGTTCAGAGAGCCTCCTGGAAACTGAAGAATGACACTTCCTTGACTCCATCATAATAGCTCTAAATATTAATAGTTCACAAGTGAGATAGTGAAAACCCTCTGGCCAAGAAAATCCAGGATTGTTTCACATTGGGCTATGGTCCTCAAACTTCCAACTGTATCAAAATTATCTGGAAAGCTTGTTAAAACACATAGTATTGGGCCCCACTTCCAGTTTCTTGTTGGAAGGTGGAGGGGGGCCTGAGAATTTGCATCTCTAACGAGTTTCCACGTGATGCTCATTCTGCTGGTCTAGGAACCACTGGTATAAGGCAGTGATTCTTGACATATTTTCCTATGCTTTAATATGCAGAGGGATCATCTTGGAGAGTTTGTAGAAAGTGTAGTCTTTAAAAAGTGTACTGACGTGCGACTCAACACTGAGATTTCTGAAAAAGCACGCTTAGTGATTCTGCTGTAATTGGTCCAGGGATCCTAAGCCATTGGATCATTTCTAACACTTAGTATTTGAGTCTTTCATGTTTTCATAACCATTCATGGGCTTGAATGTCAGTGAATGGCTGTTAAAGTTCCAATATGCTTTGAAGAATAAGAGAAAATAAAATAGAAGCATGGCCATATGTTAGTAGCTTAATGATACTAGAGGTGAAATGAAATCTCATGAAAGTCTGATATATTGTGCTACAATAATGCGAGCAGTTAGCATAACCTGATGTAATATAACAAGATTTTGGCATTAAAAACTTGTCCAATCTCTTGATATTATGTAACATGTAAATAAACCAAATCTTTTGAAAGGAAGCAGCAAAATGTAATAAAAAAGAAGACTTTAGAGATGGATATATCCTGGCTCTGGCATTTGCAATGCTGGTCAAGTCATGTAAACTTTATGATGTTTAGTTTTTCTTACCTGTAAAGGAGACTTAGTAATTCCTATTTTATGATTTGTCATGAAGGATAAATAGATACGATATATGAGATGGCTAGTGTAGCTGCTGACATATTGTAGATGTTTAACAAATGGCAGTTATAAAAGGAAGAAGAAGGGACAGGCCACACGTGTCTGTCATTTCTTAGTTTTTGTCATTGACTGTTAGATAGGGAATGCTTATTCAATTTAATACTCTTTGGTCAGCAATTTCAGGCAATGCTTTTTCATGCATTTAGACAGACTCTGAAAGTAAACATGGTCACTCAAGATTCTTATGAATCTACTTATGATTGAATGGACATTCTCATGTTTTAAAAAATCTATTTCTCTTACATATTAATAGGCTATTTTTCATCTTTTATCACATTCTGTTTTGGTTACTTTACTGAACTCTTGAAATGTTCAAATATTTTTGCTTTGCTCTTTTGCATTTATAATAGTGACTTTTTAAAATGAAGAACTCTATCAGTGCCTGCTACAAACTTATTTTGATTTGAAATATAGAAACTGTTCTTAATGATAAATTGAAATGGTTTCAAACTTCTAATATTTTCTCTTTTTTATCCTTTTAGGTAAGTAATGAAAAGAGACATGAAGAATTGATATTTCAAATGACCACCATGTTGCAAAAGGTACTTCTGGTATTTTAAATATTACTTTAAAAGAATCTTATAAAAAGACACGGAGGTTAGCATGTAACTAAGTACTATTTTGGTAAAAACAATTTTTATGAAAACAGATTTAAAGATGTTATAGCATTAACAATTTTGTAATTATAAGAAATGTAATATACTGTAAGACTTTTCTTTCTGTAGTCTAGGCAATTATCATCGGTATTATTTGGGAATGAAAAGGTAAATAGATTGATTGTCTCTTCCTCAAGATATTCGTTGCTGGGAAAAGGGAGGTGGAGGAAAGAAATCTGAATAAATAGACATAATAAACACATTGAGATTTGTTCACCAAAGTCATCTATTTTCTCTAAGAACTTATGAACTTGTTTTCTGTGATCAGAACATTATCTTCATAATTACTTATAAAATTGATTGCTATAAGCTTGTCAATAAAGTAATTTGATTCTAAATAATTCAAACAGATTGCATCCATATGGAGAATTCTCCAGATTCTACATTTAAATAAAGGGGAAGGAGGGAAGAAGAAAATACTAGACTTACATGATAGAATGTAAAAATTATTAGTCTATTTATATTGTATACACGATTTGGGGAAATCTGCTTGTATTTTTAAGTCATGAATCTCACCTAGAAGAATACGTTTCTTTTCTAGAAGGAATCTATTAAATATTGTGAAAATCATCTCATTTGGTTACAGAGGAAAAAATTACCTGGTGAACTATTAGATGAGTTGTATGACATCATTAACATTGACAATCATGCAAATATCCATGATGTTTCAGGTGCAATAAATCATATATGGTGCCTTTGTACTAGATTAATAATTTAATCCAAGAACAGAAGATATGCGAGAATGCCAAAAGAGGAGAAATCAACTTAGCTTTTTAATAAAATTGTAATTTTTAACGCATTTCTCATTTTGCTTAGAAATTTCCTCAAGACCTTACAAAATTCAGGTCATGTACTATTGAAGATAAGATAAAAGGAGGGGGGAATAACTTAAAAATTTGTCCTCTTTGAATGATAGTTATTTAACATACATTTTCTATACTTTGTGGCTATTCTTTTGAGTGCTAAAGGAGAATTAAACAATTTTATTAATGTTGATAACGAGACAGCATTAATCGGCTTGGGCTATTTTCTTTTTGTTTTGTTTTTTGAGCAGGGTCTCCCTCTGTCACCCAGGCTGGAGTGCAATCATGGCTCACTGCAGCCTCCACCTTCCGGGCTCAAGTGATCCTCCCACCTCAGCCTGCTGAGTAACTGGAACTACAGACATGCACCACCATGCCCGACTAATTTTTAATTTTTTTGTAGAGATGGGTTCTGACAATGTTGCCCAGGCTGGTCGTGAGCTTCTGAGCTCAAGTGATCTGCCCACCTCAGCCTCCCACAGTACTGGGATTATAGACATGAGTCACTGTGCCTGGCCAGCTTGGGCTATTTTTAAAAGGGCGGATATTACTCTGTTTTATTATATAATTAATATTATTATATGAATATATTTCAATACATTTTGCATCATTTGAGACTTCCAGGTATAAAAGCTAAGTCAGAAGTTGGATAGATGAATCTTAGAAGCTCGGAGGAAAGATCTGTGATTATAGTATGAAAAAGAACCAATTCCACTTCTTGACAAAGAAGGGAAGAATAATGATTTGTAGTGAGTGCCAAATGTTGCTGACAGATCAAAGAAGATAAACGCATCAACAAACCAACAGGAGTTTTACATGTAAATGTCCTGAGTAACTTTGGCAAGGGAAGTTTCGGTAGAGAAGCAGGGGCAGAAACCAGACCGGAGTGGTTTGAGGAGTAAATAAGAGATAAGGGGATGCAGTTAGCAAAAAAGATAGCTTTTTGAAAATTTTGTCAGGAAATGAAAGTGCGGAGAATCCAGCGTCTGGATAGGGAAGTTGGGTTGAGAGAATCTTAAACATGTTTACATTTTAATGGGAACAGTGCAAAAAGAGAGAGATTGGAGGTATGGGTTTCTGAAAAGGAAGGAAGTGATGGAGGAGGTGGTCTAGGAAGGGGAATTACCTATAGCCAGTGGGAAGGACAACACGCACATCAACACAGCTAAGGCAATCTCTGTAGGATACGTACAGATACAGATAGGTTTGTAGATTTGGTAGGGAAAACTGAAGGGGGTGTCAAGAAAAAGTTTGTAATTTCTCTGTGAAGAAGATGTGGCCAGAGTTGTTAGTAAGTATTTGAGGAAAAGGGCAAGGATTGAAGTATTGTTTGTGGAGAATGAGAGACAGAGAGATCAATATTAGATTAGGCAAGTACTGATGACTGGAAATTTGTAGTATCATCAAACTCCTTAAATTTATAAGCATATTAAGTACACGACTATTACTCTCTAAAAATCAGAAATCAGGGATAATCTGTTTTGAGGGAAGGTATAAGAAAGATTTGACTCTTCTTTTCTTAGGTCCTCAGTTTTGGTTTGTGTCCTAATGACAGCATTTTCATGGCAAAATTTAAGGACACTTTTTACATATGTATACATGTACCAGCACACCTGCACGTTGTGCACATGTACCCTAGATCTTAAAGTATTAAACAAAAAACTTTTTAACCTTGAAGAAAGGATTACTTTAGCACTCCAAAATGTATGTCTTTTTTGCCATGACTGAAGAGAGGCTGCTGTCCTTACCCAGGTGTCCTTAGGTAGGCACATTCTTTCTGCTCTGCTACGCATTCTTTGGACAGTAGAGTTAGACTGAAAGTGTTAAACAGGCCCTGAAGATGAAAGACTTCAGTTTGCTGACTTTGAATTAGAAGAAGGTTAATATGTCCATTTAACTAGAAACTCTAAATTTCTGCTTCCCATGTGACTTTTAGGAGTGTTTACTTGAGGGCATAGAGCTCTTTATAAGACTGAAGGGATCTTTTAGTTCAGGTACTTAAAATTTTTTTTTTTTTTTTAGTTGCAAAACCGTTTTGAAAAGTAAAATCTGGCATTAACAAAGAGAACTATTCTGACTGCAGTGGGCATGGGGGATATGGAACCCACCCACTTATCCCTCTTCTTTCCCCTCCTCCTCATCCCACTTTCAGGAAGTTCCTTGGAGACATCCTCATTGAGTCTGGTGGCTCCATTAAACATTGTTTGAAAAGTACAATTCTAGGTGATCACAACTATATTGAATTTCAGCGAAACATGAAATTCTTAAGATAAATTAACTGTGGTTTGAGGATAATTTTTTTCTTTACAATTAAAATAGGCAGGTTAGTATCTACTTTAACCTAAAGTATAAATTCTTATCTTATATTGATAATTTTAGTGATAGTAGATACTAATTTTATCAAGGAAGCTCAACAAAAACCACTGCTAAATATATTGCAAATCTGGGATTTGAAAAGCCAAGCCCTCCTTTTAATTAATTTTGCTGATCAGGATTACCAAAGTTCGTAAATGTGGAGCCCTTCACTAAGCTCATGAGTAGAACTGTTCTTCATTATCCTCAAAGGATAGATGTATGACTGTAGCAGGGAGGATTAACTGCCTTGATCTTGAACAGCCATGAAAGCATGTAGTATGAGTTGCCAGGATGTTGCTTTTCCATTAGGGTATGACTTTGCCTAGGGCTGAAAACATCCATAAAGATGGGATAGAAGTTTTCAACCACAGTTTTTATGTTGGAAAGAGGAGTATTGATAAAGTAGAAAAGCCAAAATAAGAAATGGTTAAAAGAGGGTTAAACTGGAGTATGAAGAACTTGCTAACAGAGTGATAAAGACAATTAAAGAGGGCAGTTTAACTTGAGTTATTGTTAATATTTAGCAATGCAATGAGGTGGATATTGTAACTTGGTTTTATATTTGATGACATGGAGGCTCATACAGGTTAAGTAACTTGTCAAACTCATACTGCGAATCACCAGCAAATGTGGCAGAGCCAAAATTCAGATCCAGATCATTTTATTTTAAGACTAAAATAGGCTGGTGAAGTCAGACTGAACAAACAGACAGCTAGGATGAGATGTAGTTGAGACTGGGAGAGACATAGCAAGAAAAGGGCTGGTCTTCAAAATCAAAGAGTGCTACTCAAGTCAAATACCTACAATGGCTCACTGAGAAAAAAGTGGCTTTGAGAGTCCAATGAAGGTTTATATCCTTAGAACCTGCTTCCTTTTTAGTCACTTCCTCACAACCTTCCCTCTAAATACTATAATGATTAGAGGACTGTCTCTGCAGGACTTAGGCCTCTTGGGACTTATGCCACCAAAAGCTATTAATACCGAGGTCAGATAGGAAGATCTCTGGCTGGCTGAGGACTCCCCATGGTTTTCCTGGCTTTGGAAGTCTGGCTCATTGATTGGGATTGGGGGGCCCTTTCATTCCAAAACTCATTTCCTGCTGAAGTTGAAGCAACTCAGTCTGGCCAGTGACCCTGCCATCTTCTATTCTGTTGTATATCCCTGAACCACATGTTAAGACCTGTACCTACTGGCACATGAAATCTTGTTCTAGTTATATAGAAGCAAATCACAAAAGGAAATGAGAATAATTAAAAGGGTTAAGTATGAAATGATATGGACCAGATTTAAAATTTTGTCTCATGTTTTTAAAAGTTGTTTTCGGGCCGGGCGCGGTGGCTCAAGCCTGTAATCCCAGCACTTTGGGAGGCCGAGACGGGCGGATCACGAGGTCAGGAGATCGAGACCATCCTGGCTAACACGGTGAAACCCCGTCTCTACTAAAAAAAATACAAAAAACTAGCCGGGCGAGGTGGCGGGCGCCTGTAGTCCCAGCTACTCGGGAGGCTGAGGCAGGAGAATGGCGTAAACCCGGGAGGCGGAGCTTGCAGTGAGCTGAGATCCGGCCACTGCACTCCAGCCTGGGCGACAGAGCGAGACTCCGTCTCAAAAAAAAAAAAAAAAGTTGTTTTCAAGGCCTAGGAGGACCTCTGGGACGACTGGAAGAAAATAGCGAAGACTAAACTTTTTAGATACTGGGGAATAGAATACCTTGCATTTACATGATTGTTGATGAGTGTATATTTCTGTTTGCATATGATGCCAAAAATCTTTTGTATACTTCAGTGGTGTTAATTTCCCATCTACTTGTGTAAACTAGGTGTAATCTTTGAGCCATTTCCTGAAGTGATGGAATAGTCACCCTTTGTTCTGGTCAATAATTGTAACATAATTTGCTTAAATTTAGATAACTGAAGCTTGGTATTTTCTGAAATTCTTTTTCCTGAAGAACATATATAAATGGGAGTAATGATAGAGTTAAGTTTGTTCGTCTTAATCCGTTTGTTAAGTGTTTCTAACCATCAAATCAAATGGGAGATTTCTAGTCTCTCTCTCATCTAAACTTAATAGATATCTTATCCTTGTATTACTGTAACTGTATTTTATATGGAGTTCTTGTGACCAGAGAAAATAATTATCTTTTGTTTCCTACTATTTTTTTGTTTTGTTGGTTTGGGTTAAAATGGTTTATAATCTACATTAAAACTCTTCTTGGTTCTTATACGAAAAAAGATGAAAATGGAAACACAATAAACCAAAGTAGCACGGGTTTTTTTTGAAAGAAAAGAACTGAATTTTGGGGAAAAAGTATTCACTCTGTGACGAGTGTTTCTGTACCCTACCTAGAACCAATTCCTTATTTTGTGGTTAGTCTATGTATAGCAGAGACTGTGTAGAAGGTATTGGTATCTGATAAAAGTGAACAAAGTTCTAATGAGCTCACTCATTATTTACTTTTTTCAAAGCAAAGATTTTTTTTCTTCCTTTCCCACAATTTCTCCATTTAATTCATACACATTAATTGTAATTCTAGAAATGCTAGTAATTCTCTATTATAGTTACTATGATGGTCATAGAATTAATGAAGGGTACAACAGTAAAATTTGTGTTAATTATTATCAACCGTATTCTTTAGTGTTTAAAATTTTGCAAACAAATAAATAATAGAATAAGCATAAATTTCCACAAACTTATATGAATCACAGTGATCTCCAATGTCTGTGTTTACATGGTTAGAGGCAAAACATATAAAGAAATAGGAGCTTAGCCTAATCAGTGAACTAAATCTGAAAATACTGATCTCACAGAAAAGATCATGCCCTCCGCAGCATGAATCTGGCCCTCTTCATTTTGCTTTCCTCAGCTGGGGCTGTTCAGTGGTGCAAAGAAAACATTGTAAAATGCTTACAGTTTTTAGAAGTGCTTCTGAGTTCTTTAAATAATGGTAAGAGTTGCAAATCTTATAGGAAGGACCTATCACAGAAAAGCTTTATTCAGTTGCACAGGGAATGGTGAACTCCAGTTACTGAGAGCTGCTCTAAAGAGAAATACTTATAAGAAAGGGGTACTGAAGTATTCATTATCATAAAACTTAAAGAGAACAAATGTGTGTTTCATTGCACATCTAAACCTAATATCTGTAAAGGGGATCTATGGCAGCCAGCAGAGGGAGAAAGTGAAATTCTGCAGACAGATAAAAGGGAACTTTCAACACCCAGCTTATGTTTTTGGCAGAGATTCAATGCACTGGGAATTCTCCAGCAAAATGGGTTGCACTTGGCAGATCTGCAAATATGCATATTTCTGCTCAGTACAATCAGGCAAACATAGAGATTTCCAGAGGAACTAATTATCTTTTGTCTTTTTTACCTTGGAAAGAGGATAATATTTGGAAGACAACTATTAAGAGATTTTAGAGGCAATGTTTAAAAAAATGTTGAAAGAGGATTCTATATTTAGCTTTCTTTTAAAAAGTTTTTAATACCCATTTGTAGTCCCAAAATAATTTATCATAATTGGCAGAAGCTCAAGTCATTTGGTTTATAATTTGAAGACTTTTGTTTATTATTTGCTATTTGCTTTTTTTTGTTTGTTTTTTGTGTATTTGTTTGTTTTTTTGTTTGTTTTTTAGATGGAGTCTTGCTCTGTCGCCAGGCTGGAGTGCAATGGCACGATCTCGGCTCACTGCAGCCTCCGACACCCGGGTTCAAGCAATTCTCCTGCCTCAGCCTCCCAAGTAGCTGGGATTACAGGCGTAAGCCATCATACCTGGCTAATTTTTATATTTTTAGTAGAGATGAGGTTTCACCATGTTGGCCAGCAGTGTGCTTTTTTGTTTTTTTTGAAGAGATGATATATCTCACTACGTTGCCCAAGCTGTACTTGAACTCCTGGGCTTAAAAGATCCTTCCACTTCAGCCTGTTGAATAGCTGGGACTATGGGTGCATGCCCACACCTGGGTGCCATTATCAATATATTTTTAAACTCTGTTGCTATGTTTTCCCTTATTATGTTGTCATTGACACTAGGGAGAAGCTAAAGTTTCTCTATATGATATATTTTGTCAGGTCATTCAGATAAAAAAAGAAAAAAGCTATGTACATAAGATATTTAGAGAATTATTTGAGTTAGCTAGAAAAATAGTTTAAGTTTTAAAAGTGAGTTAGCTAAAAATACATCTATTTAATTGATTCTTGTGCTCATAATTATGTCTTCTTTGTTGTTAAGAAGCTGATGTGGCACTTTAGGGACAGCAAGTGCAGTTCAAAACAAATTTTCCCCTTTCTGATGAATATTTTTTAAGTGACAACAATTGGAAAAAAGGAGGAACCGGGTATGTGGGCCAATTATTTCCGAACACTTATTTTCTATGAAAAGATGACCAAACCCTGATACTCTGATAAAATATATTACTTTAGAAGCCATTTATTCCTACTTCAAAGTTCCCAAGCAAAATTTCACTCGTGTAGTATTGAATTTAAGAAAATCTAGTTGCCGTTTTTTGAGTGGGGTAAGGGGCAGTATATATTGTGACTTTCCTATCCCTCTCATTTTCTTATCTTTTAAGTGGGGAATCCCAAAGTAAAAACATATATTCCTAGAAAAGTAACATGAAGAATATCACACAATTATGAGAGCTGGATAGAGGATAGCCCACACTATAGTTTCTAGAAGACCAAATTTGTGAGCAGCCTAATTTATTTTGATATTTTTAGGAAGAAGTCAGCCAGGTGACCAGAGTGAAGTAGAGATGTGTGTTTGTAAATTAAATAATTTTTGGGTTCTGGTCCTAGCTACTTGGGAGGCTGAGGTGGGAGGATAGCTAGAGCCCAGGAGTTCAAGTCCAGCCTGGGCAACATAGTGAGACCATGTCTTTAAAATAAATAAATATTAAAAAATAATTTTCAGGTTCTAGAAATGACTACATCTAGGAAAACATGATGTAATGAATGTTGGTGGGGTGGGGTGGGGTGGGGTGGGGGAAGCACTAGACTGAAAATCCCCTGAAGTCTCTAAGTTTTTTTCCAAATTTATAATTTTATGTTATAATATGTAGATGATTGCAACAAGGTACATTATATAGGCTCAGGATGCCTATGTAACAGTAAAAAAACTCATATTAGCTCAGGTGGTAGAGTACAAAGTTTTTCATATCTATTGTTGCTAGGATCAATCCCATTCTAACCATCCAAATTATTTGATAATAGCATAGTGCTATATTAAATATTACTTGAATATTAAAATTTGTGTAAATGGCCAGTAATGGGTACTTAATTCCCTTTCTGTAATGTAGAGTTTTATGGCAAAATGAAGCTTATTGTAAAGGATTTTGACTAGTTTAATTATTTTTCCTGTTGAATATGTAAAGTCAATATTATCAGTCTCTCTGTGTTACCTGGGCTTGCCTTGAACTCCTGGGCTCAAGCAATCCTACCACCTCAACCTCCTGTACACAATGTATTTTAATGTTAAAACAATTGAGTTTACTTTGTACTTTTACTTATTCTAAACTTTCTTAATACTGTGCTTCCGATCAGCATTAATTTTTGAATAATACATTTTGAAATTATATGTTCTTAAATTTTGCTCAGTTAAGTTTTGGAATCTGTATATGAGTTTAACACCTTGAATTCTCTGGATGGTTAAAAAATCTGTTTATAGCCTCTATTTCCCTCATTTGTACAAGTTTACAGATTGCCTCATCTATAAACTTGTTAGAATGCATCATAAAGTATATCTTGTTAGATATACTTATTTTTGTTCAGTAACTTGAGAGCCCTATTTGGAAATCATAGAGAAGTTATAACATAGTGCATGGACTAGAGTTTGAAAGAGATCCAAAACTTATAAAAATGAGTCAATTTGACATGGAATTTAGATAAATACAGCATCTTTGAAATATTTTTTCTATATATATATTTAATATTAGAGAACTTTCATGGATATTTATCCTGTTTTTTTTTTTGATGGGAATATTTTGTTGAGTAATAGTAACATCTATAGTTCTTACTTTCTACTAAGGAACTCAGGCACATCATACTTTGAGATAGATTATTTTCGGGTTTCTTTTTAGGTAGATTTTTATTATCCTCATTTTGTGAAAGTGGACACTGGGGCTTCTGTAACTTGTTTGGGTCACATCAGTGGTGGTTCAAGTAGACTTCAAATCCACCTGTCTGACTCCAAAACTCATGCTTTTCATCATGAAGTCAAACTGTAACTTACGTATCTAAATACATCTATAATTGTTTTATATTAAGATAATGATGAAAAACCCATTTGTGTTACTATTATTATATCAGTCATTTACAAAATTGATGTAGGGTAAAATTACGTGTGCATATGTATCTAAAGTGAATTAAAATCTGGCTGGGCATCGTGGCTTACGCCTGTAATTCCAGCACTTTGGGAGGCCGCGGCGGGGGGATCACTTGAGGCCAGGAGTTGGAGACCAGCCTGGCTAACATGATGAAACCCCGTCTCTACTAAAAATATAAAAAAATTAGCCAGGTGTGGTGGCACTTGCCCGTAATCCCAGCTACCTGGGAGGCTGAGATAGAAGAATCACTCGAACTTGGAGGCAGAGGTTGCAGTGAGCCGAGATGGTGCCACTGCACTCCAGCCTAGGTGACAGAGCAAGACTCCATCTCAAAAAAAAAAAAAAGTGAACTAAAATCTGATTTTTCCCTTCTTTGCTTACTTTTCTTTCTGTGATCTGAGGAAAACAAAAGGACCCAGCCCATGTGGCTTCACATTGGGAAGAAGAAGCACCCACTGTTTCCTAAAATTTAGAGCTAGAAGGGGCTGGAAAGAGCCAATCCTACCCCTGATTTTTTAGAATCAAATTCCTGTATCACAGTTGAAATGATTGTCAAAGGTAAGAACATAATGTTTGTCTGTTGGGGGAAAAGGTCTGTTGGGGATACCTGAAGGAATATGTGAATTTGAAGATGTGAATTCTATTTTTGGAAAGCTTAATGCAGCAGAGGCTGATATAATGGCAAGTGACGGCTGCTTCTGGGGCTGAGTCCCATGACTACCGCTTTCTCCTGAATAGTTACTGGAAAATACATCTAGACTAAAGTTTATGACTAAATTTAGGGCCTGTATGTTCTGATTTTCCCTGGATAATAAGGCTGTGAGTTCTACTGAATTGAATTGAGTTACAGAAATTAGATTATCATGCTTTTCCTAGTTGTTATTGTTCTTTATACAACTTACATGTTTCTTAGAGCAGGAATCTTCTTAACTTCAAGATCCTCAGGGACTCAACGTTCATGATGGGAGCTCAGCAAATGTACTGGGATAGACAGAGAAATGATATTTGTGTATGTCAAACTTGATCTAAAGACCACTTTACCAAGAACATGAGGCCCAACAGAAAAATAAGACTTTAAATACATGTTTGTAAAGGATAAATTTCAAAGAAAAATATAAAATGGGGTCTATTTTAAACTTAAAAGACTGGTAGCAAGATAGTATGAATTATTTTTCCATTTGGGCGGGCACAGTGGCTCATCCCTATAGTCCCAACACTTTGGGAGGCCGAGTTGGGTGGATCGCTTGAGTCCAGGAGTTCAACACCAGCCTTGGCAAGGGGGTGAATCCCCGTCTCTACAAAACATATAAAAAAAAATTAGCCGGGCATGGTAGCATACACCTGTAGTCCCAGCTACTTAGAAGGCTGAGATGGGAGGAGCCCTTGAGCCTGGGAGGATGAGGCTGCAGTGAGTCGAGATTGTGCCACTGCACTCCAGACTGGGCAACAGAGCAAGACTCTTTCAACAAATAAACAAATAAATAATAAATAAATTTTTTCTTCAGTTTATTTTGGGATTTAATCCTGCATTTGCTTTCATTATTGAGGCTTTGCAATTTTGTTTCTGGGCACATGAATTTGCTTAGTATAATTATTATACAAGTATATACTTACTATAACATTTGCCTTTTATCACAGAATTTTATACATGGAACATAAAAAATTAATATATGCAAAAACTTTTCTATTCCTGTGTAACTCTTTAGTGTTTTTAATTGTCATATATTATTGATATTTAGATGCTGCATTGAGAAAAACTGTTGTGTGAGTTTAAGATAAAAAGTTATTGTTAAACTACCTAGTAAAAATATGTTTGTTTTATAGCTCAAATAGCACCATTTACTTCTGAATTTTGATTGTTATGGTTCCTGAATTAATACACCTGTCACATGAATCTGTAGGATTTTTGTGTTCTGACATGGTTCTGATGAGGAAATGGGCTAATATTAAACCTAATAGTTTATGGATATAAGTGACAAAAATCTGCCTTTTTCAGTTATTGAAAGTTGCTGCACTAAATGCACTATGCTAAAGCATCTTAATAACTGAGCAGGACTGTGAGCCTCAGTGCTAGAAAATAGGAGAATATGGGGTTATTAATCAAAATCACCTTTAATGTGCGTCATAATTCTATACCTAAACTACAGTTATGAAGCAGAGGAAACGGATCTGTGAAAACTTGAATGATCAATGCATAAATACAATTCCTGCCTTTAAGCTATTAAATCTTTAAGTATTTCAGTGAAACAATTGTGGTCTGTACATTTGGTAGCAGTTTGGATAGCGATGTTACTACAAGTAAAAGTGTCAACTTTCTACCAAGACCTCATTCTTCTTAATGGCTGGGATTGGGTCACTTTAATAGCTCCCATTCCTAGCACAAGTTCAGACACATTAAAAAAGTAAAAAGCAAACAAAACCCCAAAACTCTGATACACATTTGTCAGATAAATGAATAGGTGAGGATTTATGAGAATATATTCAACCAATATAATAGCATCAGGATTTGCTATTCAATGTATTTTAATAAGCAATTCAATGATCAAATTATATATCTCCTTATTATATATAAAGTACTGTGATAGGTACTTCAGTGGCATTAAGATGGGCCCTGATTTTAAGGAACTTAGAATCATAAAGAAAATATATAGGGACAACTTAAATTCCAGTGCTATAAATGCTATGGGAGCAGAGAGGCATGGTTTGAATAAAGACCGATGGATGTTCTGGAAATGAGGAAAAGCATATGCAAAGGCAGGGGGATGTGTGAAACATGCAAATTCCAGAGCAGCAAGTCATTCCGGATAGCTACACCTCAGGGTTTGTGGATAAGATAGGTTTGAGTTGTGGTTTCCAAGAACTACACAGCTACTTTATGCTACCAACTTTCTGCTAAAGCGACAAGCGCCACAGTGAAAAAGAGCTTCTCACAGACTCTTTTTTGGTAGCTCTCTTGGATCTAAAACGCATTCCTTTTCATATTACATTCTGGTCAATTCTACAGACTTTTAATGCTCCCAACTTCCAATGTTGTTGCTTATTCTCCTATTTGAGATTTTGCTTTATAACTTTAGATTTGATGTCCTGAAGCAATATACTTATCCTCCACCACCAACACTGCCATGATTGGAATTCCTGTGGCTGATACAAACTGTAGGACTACATTGGAGGTAAAATTGGAAAGAAAAAAATGTGGAGCTCAGATCACGAGGGAACCTTTATTCCATGTGTTACATGTTGAAAATCTAAAGAGAAAGAAGTGGCATTGACAATAAACCTCAACTGTTTGGATATTAAGATATATTATTAGATGACATACATATCTTGGGGATTTATCATGGTTCAGCATTGAATCCTTACTTTGCAGGCTCAGAAACTAAGTTTTTCAGTGCACTAAGAAGAGAGCAGTCTCTTAGAGGTGAATTCACATTAAGTAACCTCACAGGAAGTGATGTATAATATGGACTTTCAATGTATTGTCACGTAAAATTTCAATAGTTGTGCCAAATTAATTTGGTGTTCTGATTTTATGGGTCAATAAAACTATGTGGGAACAAAATATTAACCAAAAGATTTTTACATAAGCACGAGACCAGAAGAAGGGGAAAAAATAATATAATTTGATTGTCAATGGCATCAGCCTAGTACCTCAAAGCACTACCTGCATAATAAAGATTATCTGGCTACCAGGATTGGAGTGCTGGAGATTTGGGGCCTGCTCATTGCTTCCCTTGCTTGGACTGGCACTATCAAAATCTTTCTTCTCTGACCCTGCTTTACCTGTCAGTTCTTTACTTATGCTTTTAGTCAAAGCATTCTTCTGAGTAGTCACCTATTCAAGAGGTTAAATGGGTTTTATTGCACAGGCCATCTGATTGATTAGGGGCAGCTTCCTGGAAAAGTCTTGAGAAGGGCTCTGAGCTCAGCGAAGCTCAGTGGACTAGCGTGCTCCCGAGGTGATGGTTGAAGTCTGCCCGGGTTCAGGGAGGGTGGAATGAAGATAGCTTGATGCATATGCCATCCTTGCATAAATAATTCAGGTTATGAAAGCACCTGAAAGAACATAAGTGGGAAAGTGACATCAACAAGTTTTCATTTAGTGAAAAAACAAAAAAGATGATCAAGTCACCTTCCCAGATTTGTCCCACCCACCCTCACTCTGAATGTAAGCTATTTGACAGTAGCCGGGAGATGTGGCAGAAACATCCAAGTCCGGACACCAGTTTTCTATGATCGCCTTCACCATGGCTGCTGCATTTATTGTCTGAGTGAATATTATTTTTCCTGTTTGAAGAATAGAGAGGAGAATGATGCCACACTCTAACAAATAAAACTAAAAAGCATGACAGTAATATTAGTGATGCAATCTGCGGTCTTCTTAAGTGTTTTGAATGTTATTTGGCATATCAACAGAATGAATAGTTTTGGATTGCAAATGATTTTTTGTATCCTTTAATTTTCATGCTATTTGCTTTCTGTTTTTGAAAATTTGTTGAATATTTTCCATGACAGTTTGTTTTTCTAAATTCCCACTTGTTTGTTTGCTTGGCTGTTGTCTATTTGGCTACTTCTGGAACGTGGAATTCATGTTTGCATATGATTATATCTGCATAATTATTTGAGTTTATATATAGCTAATCAGGGGTGGTAATATGCTCTGCTTTAATTGGCCCCTGATTACTTCTGCTTTCTATGGATTTTCTATTTTCTTTCACTTTTTAGTTAATAAAGATTTATTTATCATTTTCCACATGCAAGTACCCTTTTAGGCCTGACTAAAGCAGAACTTTTCTCAGCTTAGAATAAATTTCCTAGTATACTGGAATATGCATACTAATATTGTCTTTCAGTCTTAGCTCCATATTGACAATTGGCAATAGCATCTTTTGTATTAGATGGATTTATAGGTGATAGTGAAGACTTGTAGCAGTTATATGGAGCAGGGTATAGCATTAAAGCAATTTATTATTTTATAATTTGTACTTCCATTAGCGTTACTCATCTTTTATCTCTTTATCACAGCTATTTTTATTTGTAAATGTTAACTATTTTTTAATGTTTATAAAAACAAGCATTATTTTAAATTAAAAACTCTATAGAAACTCGCTCATTGATGGTCATTAATGTCAGTTGAAGTCCAACGTGTCAGGTAAGGAAATAAAACAATTAGTTTATTTTATGAAGGCCAATTTAATATAATTAATGTATATACTAATGTTCATATATATTTATTTTTAATGTGCCTAAGTATTAACAGTGTGAGATACATAGAACTTTCAATATTTTCTTTATTTTTCCTAAGACAAATGAAATAAGTATAATACCAAATTTATTTTCCTTAACAAAAACTAACAAGTAGAAAATTCATAAACCAGTGTTTTATTCAAACTCCTATCATATAAAATAGTCATGTCTTTGCTTTAATTTTACTAAGTGTTTTGCAAATGTAGCAAACTATGGCCAAACTAATGTTCCAGTTGAGAAATACAAAAGTGAACTTTAAGTGCATTATATCTGCCATTAATGAAAATGGAACATCTTAATGCAAGAATAAATATCACTTTGATTAGTGAATCTGTCAGCCTAACTATAGCTTTTCTTTCTTGCAGCTATTAATAATTTATTATACTTAGAGTTGAATAATAATTTATTATATTTAGAGTTGAATAATAATTTATATACTTAGAGTTGAATAATAACATTATAGAATTTTAGGTTTCCTGGGAAGGGCCTTTTCAGATCATTTGGTCCAATGATATTATTTTAAGTATTATAGGAGTAAAAGTTCTTCCTCTCTCCAGTTAGTGGCAAAATTAGGTCTAGAACTGGTGTCCCTCGCCTCTAAGCCCAGGACTCTTTTTCACCACTCTATATTACCTCTGATTTATATGGCATGTAATATCCACTAATCCTTTATAAGACACAAAGTCAATCTGCATTTGTAATGTTTAATGAGAAGACTCAACTCATTCTTCTTTTTAACCAATGTTTATAAAACATATTGTGTGCTGGCAACAACTACTGAGATGGTTTCAGGGAGAGACATGATCTCATGACATTAGAGTGGGAAATGTCCATATATACTGCCTTCCTACAGCCAAATAAAATATGTTTCCTATCAAAAAAACCAATCAGTTAAGAAATAATAAACGTTTCCAAAATATTATACATATACCAGAGGATGTAGAATGTAACACTAAAGGGACAAAATGCATTTTATTTCTATGTTTTAAAAATCTGAACAAAGTACAACAGTCTTTAAGGATCTTTGATTGTTTAAACATACATTTTACTTTTACTTATAAATTGAACATTAATATCTTAAATTATCTTGGATTTCCACGGGATTTACCATATTAGTTATAAATAGTGTGCAGTTCAGCACAGATAAGCCATTTATTTGCTTAATTTCCTTATATAGTGTGTATTTTCATACTGCCATCAAGGATGGTCTGTCCTATTCTTATTTTAGTTGAACCCTCATATTCACTATACCGTATTGCACATACATGTACTTGAAGATCAAGGATGCCCTCTTGTGCCTCACCTCCCACTTTTATTGTTTTGAATGCCAAATAGAAAATAGTTAAATTTTATATTTAAAGTTAAACCTAAATAAAAGCTGTTGTATAGCTCATGGATCTCTGATAAAATATTCAGGGAATTTTATTTATTTAAACACATCATGTTATTAGAGTGTTTTTAATGGTGATTAGTCCAAATGAATAATTTTATGTATTATTTTCTTTTTCTTTCTTTATTTTTATTTTATTTTATTTTATTTTTTTGGGACAGGGTTTCACTCTATTGCCCAGGCTGGAGTGCAGTGGTGCATCTTGGCTCAAACATTCGTCTCATCTCAGCCTTCCAAGTAGCTGGGACTACAGGCATGTTCCATGCCCTCTAATTTTTGTATTTTTTGTAGAGACGGGGTTTTGCCATGTTGCCCAGGCTGGTCTTGAATTCCTGAGCTCGGGCAATTCTCCTGCCTCGGCCTCCCAAAGTGCTGGGATTACAGGCATGAGCCAACGCACTCGGCTGATTCTGTGTATTATTTACTTATGAGTAATATTTTCTGCGTTAGATTTCTTTTTTTTTTTTTGAGACTGAGTCTGGTTCTGCTGCCCAGGTTGGACTGCAGTGGTGCGATCTCGGCTCACTGCAAGCTCCGCCACCCGGGTCCACGCCATTCTCCTGCCTCAGCCTCCCGAGTAGCTGGGACTACAGGCGCCCGCCACCACGCCCAGCTAATTTTTAAAATATTTTTAGTAGAGACGGGGTTTCACTGTGTTAGCCGGGATGGTGCATTAGGTTTCTTTAGGGTTTTTTTTTTTTTTTCTTTTTTCTTTTTTTTTTACTGTTCTGTAATCTGACATTTCTAAAAGTAGAAATAATTTTGAGGATTGTGAGGTACCATTCCTCTAATTATTTTTTAAAGAGATGGGGTCTTGCCATATTGCTCAGGCTGGAGTGCAGTGGCAATTCACAGGTGCAATCATAGCACACTACAACCTCAAACTCCTGGGTTCAAGCTGTCCTCTAGCCTCAGCCTCCAGTGTAGCTGGGACTATAGACACATGCCACTGTACTTGACTTCTGATTTTTTTCAGAACTTAAAGGGAGAATTTAAAATACCTTTCTATTTTTTTTTGCATTATCCACTATTTTTTCCTGTTTTTTAAATGTTTAATATCATGGCTGCTAAGAAAAGTTTGTTACTTTTTCATTGTCAAATGTCAAATACCATGGTCTTCTATGGATACTACTTAGAATTTATAGTAATTAGGCTTTAATTCATTTGTCTTTGAATATATTTGTCTGGGAACTGACATCTGACAGGTACCAGATGGAATAAAACTGGTCTGAAAGAAGTTTCTGATGCTGGTAACCAGCTCCAGTGCTGTTTAGCATTATGGCATTGAACAACTGACTAACATCTTTGGACCTGTTTCCTGAGTTGTTAAATGAAGAAGTAGAACTGGATAACTTCTAAAGTTCCTTTTGATTCAAATATTGTAATTCTTGAAATTGTAGGGCTACTCTAACTCGTCTTAGGTGTGCCCACATACACCAGTCTCTAGAACCTTTGGTTTCCTTTAACTGCAGATTTACAGAGGGAAGACTGGCTCTTTCTTTGACAGTTATTAGGACAGAAAGCATTTTTTGAGCAGATCTGTATTGAGCTTCACTTTAGTTATCCTCATACTAACTGCTGTAATTTTCTTAAGTGGTTGTTCAGTCCTCCTCTTCATGTAGCCCAAGGGTCCTATATATGGCTCACGGTGTCACATTCAATCTGTGGCTGGGTTTTTTTTACTATCCACGTGGGCCACATTTAACAAAATAATTGACAAGGAATATTTACCAACAATGAAATCCTGTTCATCTGATTCAGCCCAACTAGGCTGAATGTTGAAAAACTTTTACCTTCAGCAATGTTCTCAATACTCTGTAGAAAAATGATACAAAGAAGTAAAAGATAGGCGATTTGATTTAAATATACGACAGTGCATTGAGTAATGTAGTTCTGCCAGGAAATATTTGAGATAGTAGCATAGACTGTTCAGCCTTGTGTGACAGAGTCAAAGATGGGGTAAGTCAATTATTTTGAGCAAAGGTTTCATGTAGAGCTTATTTGAATAGGAAAAGGAAGGTCCTAGAAGCTTGATGTAATAATCAATGTAAACAATTCAGTCTTGATGTTGTATTTAACCTATTTAGCTATGGTCAAAACCTGAAAAACAGCTTTAATTGAAAATGACTCTTTGATATTCCTTGTCACTGATACCAACCTAGCAAAACCCAAGATACAGTAGAAGAGGAAATAAAGTTCTTATTTTAGGTTATCTCCTCTGTTTCTATTATTATGAAAGATAAGTTGTTTTTACTGTGTCTTAAAAGAAAAGATAGTATCTTAATAATGCTAGGATTTTTTTTCTAGCTACAAAAAATACCTTGAATTTATTATTAGACATGTGTAGATTTAAATGTCACAAGATATGTACTTCCAAAATAGAGGTGCAGTTTCATCAATCAGCATACTGTAGTGGACACATTATTCTATCTTTAACATTTTTATATTTTGACATTCAGTAGCACTAGATTCAAAGCTAATCCCACTCAACACATAGCACTAAACTTGACATCAGTGAAATCAGATACATTTATATTCCAAGACTTTGAAAATTGCTATAAGGGATAAAATTGAAGAGTTATTTTAAAATGTTTTTAATGTTGCTTCATTGCCTTTTTCAAATATAACAGGAAAACAATTGCCCTAGTAGAGTGCTGCATGTAGTGGGTACTGAATCTGCGAACTAAAATGTTAAGCTCTATATGTTGTTGTATTTTTTTTTTTTTTAATGAGCACCTGTCTAATGAAATCCCCCAAAATAACAAGCACAAGTGATACATAAAGTTGGGGAAAAATAACATGAGCTAGATATTTTTGAAAAGAAAGAAAGACTGTCTTTTACAAACATGAATTAGATATTAAGCAAAAAATTCATGACCGCTCTAAAATTAGAATGTTCATTTTAAGTACTCCCAAAGGGCCAAGTGCTGAAATTTGAACAGTGAAATGAACAAAATGGGAACTAAAATATTAACATTAAGCAATCTCTTGAGTAAAGTTGTAAAAAATAGTATTGGTCACTTTTACTATGTTGTTAAGTTTTAGATATTGGAATAGAGAGGAAGGAGGAATTTGGAAAGGAATATAATAAAACGCCCAAATTCTTGGAATTTGATTCAAACCAAGAGGAAATGATCTCTGAAATTCAGCACAGATTTTAAAACAATAATTCTTCCAGTTGTGAAACACTTTAGTTGCACCTCTGTTTTAATGATTTGGAAGATAATTCTGTAAGTCCCAGTGTAAAAAATGAAGAATGATATATAAAAATGATTTTAAAGTAGTTAAAAAGGTGAAGATATACTGACATTTTAAAACTAAGGACTCCTTTAGATTTCTTGAAACATCTCTAAAAGGTGTGAGCTGGCTGGGCACAGTGGCTCACGTCTGTAATCCCAGCACTTTGGGAGGCTGAGGCGGGGGGATCACGAGGTCAGGAGTTCAAGATCAACCTGGTCAACATGGTGAAACCCTGTCTCTACTAAAAATACAAAAATTAGCTGGGCATGGTGGTGGGTGCCTGTAATCCCAGCTACTCGGGAGGCTGAGGCGGAGAATTGCTTGAACCTGGGAGACGGAAGCTGCAGCGAGCCAAGATCGCACCACTGCACTCCAGCCTGGGAGACAGACTGAGACTCCATCTCAGAAAAAAAAAAAAAAAAAAAGAAAAAAAAAAAAAGAAAAAAAGATGTGAGCTGTATATTCATGGATAACATTTCATCTGAGATAACCAGTACATATTCTGGCTACTCCTGGGTGAGAAAACAGCTTTTTAAAAGCTGACTTATCAATATTATGATAGCCCCATTTAGAAAACAATAAAATATTTAATAATAAGGAAATTGTTAAATTATGAAACACCTATGAAATGAGATATTATGGAGCCATTTAAAAGTAGTTTTTAAAGAAATTGTAATGACAGGAAAAAAGTCCACTACCAATAATTTTAAAATTTAGGATGTAAAAATATGTATCCAACATGCGCTCAACTCTATTATTTATATGCATAGAAAAATGCAAAAGCAATACATATATGACAGTAGTGGTTTTTATCTGGATAATTTTTCTTTATAATTTAATTTCAAATTTTTCTTACATTAAATATTTATTACCATTTTTGTTTTTTCTTTTGAGACAGAGTCTCGCTCTGTTGCCCAGGCTGGAGTGCAGTGGCACAGTGTTGGCTCACTGCAAGCTCCACTTCCCGAGTTCACGCCATTCTCCTGCCTCAGCCTTCTGAGTAGCTGGGACTACAGGTGCCCGCCACCATGCCTGGCTAATTTTTTGTATTTTTAGTAGAGACGGGGTTTCACGGTGTTAGCCAGGATGGTCTTGATCTCCTGACCTCATGATCTGCCCGCCTTGGCCTTCCAAAGTGCTGGGATTACAGGCGTGAGCCACCGCACCCGGCCATTTATTACCTTTTATAATTAGAAACTACATTTTTAAAAGCTTACTGATTTCAAAGGTCACTGTAAATTACAGTAGTGAAAATAATCATTATTAAGTTTATGATAAAAGCTAGTTTTTTTGAAATGTACAAGAAAGAAAAGAGCAAAGAATGCAAAAAATACCTAGATTAACCTGAAACTGGGGTCAAATGCTTCAGTTTGTCTCTCAAGTACAGCAACCACTGTCTTAGAAGAATAACATCCATCTGTTTTCTATCTGCTACAGTACATTGCATAACATTTTTAGAAATATGCATGTTTCCTTTTACCATTGATACAAAAGATATATCTGCATAATGTAGATCCTATTGACTATAGAAATTATGTCCTGGAAGAAAAATTTCACTTGGTTGAAAAAAATAATAGCTTCAATCTGTAGATCCCTGCTAATATGAAACTTGGCATAGTCCTCCTAGTTCCCAATGATAGTGATAGTAAGCACCTCAAAGAAATTTTTTTTTTTTTTTTTTTTTTGAGACGGAGTCTCACTGTGTCTCCCAGGCTGGAGTGCAGTGGCGCGATCTCGGCTCACTGCAAGCTCCGCCCCCCGGGTTCACGCCATTCTCCCGCCTCAGCCTCCCAAGTAGCTGGGACTACAGGCGCCCGCTACCACGCCCGGCTAGTTTTTTGTATTTTTAGTAGAGACGGGGTTTCACCATGTTAGCCAGGATAGTCTCGATCTCCTGACCTCGTGATCCACACGCCTCGGCCTCCCAAAGTGCTGAGATTACAGGCTTGAGCCACCGCGCCCGGCCGTTGAAATTTTTAATTCATACAATCAAAATGTGTAAGTATACTATAAACATTTTGGGCCTACTTGAATGGAATGAACTTGGAAGAACTTTGGGAGATTGTATAGAAGAGTTAGCTGTTACAGAATTATAAGTAGTTTAATTAAAGTTGTAGAGCATGAAATGAGTTTTTTTTCCTGGGTTTCTCTGGTAATCAATCCATTCTTCCACAGTTGAATGGAACTATGGTCAGCAAAGGGAGAAAGCTTAAGTAGTCATGAAAAGAAAATTTGGTGATACTTTTCTTTTAATAGAATGTTTATAAGTAAAGTCAGGCATTAATAGTTTGTGTTCTAGACCTCTATACAAAAATTTCAGAAATAACTTGCTTGAATCATTTATGTTTTAGCCAACAGTGTGACCCATCTCAGGCTAAAGTGGGGGGAACCTCTATCAGAGTCATTTTAAAAGTTCAGGGACTTGGATTCTGTGCCTGGAGAATCTGATTCAATAGGTTTACAGTAGTGTCAGAGAGACTGTATTTAAACAAAACAAAGCAAAACAAAACAGAACAGAAAGCCACCTCCAGTCATTTTGGTGTGCAGTCCAAATTTAGAATGACTGGGAGAATACAAAGAAGTAAGTTATCAGGCAGATCTTCATGTTGTTCATTCTCTGAAGAGCAACTCAGAGTCTACTCTTTAAAATTGGTAAAATATTTCTTTTTCTAATAAAAAAGATCTTTTCTTGTCATGAACTGTCCTCCCACATGTTGATAGTTTTTATGTCTATTGTCTGAGGTTCTACCATGCCAGGAATATGAGGGCAAAGAACAGGTCAGTGATTGATTCAATTATGTCGGCATGAAATATCAAAGATCTAAAATGGGCAGAAGAAATCACTGGATGTCTGTTCACTGGAGTGCTAGGTGTTGTCCAACAGACCTCCAGGAATTATCTGATTCTATAAGTGTTTGCATATTTGATTCTTTTTCTAGGCTGTTTTATAACTTGTAGAGGTAGATGTTAATTTGTAGAAAACTGATAAGGCAAATGAATCTTTTCCATAGAAATGCTAATACACTTTGTCAAGCAGAAATAGAATTAATTTCTGTCCTAGAGAAAAGTAATCCCAAACATTATATTTTATTGCCATGTAAGATACTAACCAGCTTTACATTTATTAGCAAAACCATTTCAGTATTTAGCATATATGTGGCTGTCCATATTGTGTTAGTCCATTCTCACGCTGCTCTAAGGAGATACCTGAGACTGGGTAATTTATTAAGGAAAGAGGTTTAATTGACTCACAGTTCCACAGGACTGGGGAGGCCTCAGGAAACTTACAATCATGGCCAAAGGGGAAGTAGACACATGGCAGCAGGAAGGACAATGAGAACTGAGCGAAGGGGAAGCCCTTTATAAAACCATCCACTCTGGTGAGAAATTACTCACTATTACGAGAATAGCATAGGCAGGGGGAGGGAACCACTCCCATGATTCAAATATCTCCACCTGGTCCCACCTTTGGCATGTGGGGATTCAAGGTGAGATTTGGGTGGGGACACAGCCAAACCATATCACATGTACATGTATCAGATTCACCTTTGAACCAGTTTTAACATCTTACTGATCCTCTTATTAATTAATTAGCTACATAAAATCCTTTAAATCATCTTAATTGGTATGATAGCTATGATTTTACCATTTTGAAAATGGTGCTTTAGCAACTATAAATCCTTAAGTGACTCAGATTTGACTTTGGAATGGATTTTCCAGCAGGGATATTTCTATATCTGTTGCTCTTTCAAGTAGTGGCTGTTTTCTTACTCATCACTACATGTCACTGGATCAGGAGATATGATATATATTCCCTTTGCTCATTGTTGCTGCTTTCAGAAGTTGAGATGATACATTCACAAGTCTTTCTCTGATATCACAACACTAAAAAACAGAAAAAATGTGTACATCATCTTTCCTTGTTTTTTCTGAAAAATCTATTTTTTCAGATTTGTCAAAAAAAATCAAGTATCTTGTAACCATTGGTTACATCATAGTCATTCTCATGTCTTTTACTAAACTATAGTCATAAACTCCACTGCATTCATTGGAGGAACATTCCTTGCTATCATGGCAACAGGCAAAACATGTCAAAGTGATATGTAACTTGTACATATTTCTCTGACCTATTGTATGGAGATGTGACTTTGTTCCTGAAACAATTCAAAGATACTCTCTTTTGTTCTCTAGACCAATAAACTTTCTCATACTAAATAACCAGAACAAGAAAAAGCTGTCTCTAGATACTTTCCGTACTTAATGAAGAAAACCCTCGCTGTGCCATTAGCCTGTATAATTTATAAGCACTTTCTGATTTTCTAACAGTCCAGTAGGTTCATTCTATTTAAAAAAATGAAAAAGAAGTACACTTTTGGAAATGTCATAAAAAGAAACATTTACCAAAGAGTAAAATCATCTGTGATAACCTATTTATTAAATTTTAGAATTATGATTATAAATACATTTAAAAATAATACAAATACAGAGAAAATACTACTACACTGGACTTCACATTAAAATGGTTGCTTTATTTTTTTGAACTCGCTTTTGAAGTAATTATACTTGCCAGAAGAAGTGTCTTTCATTTTTCTAAGCTGATAGAGTTAGAAAATGTCTTAAATAGAAAAATAGTATGGTACTATAAAAATAGTATAGCACTATGAAAAACAGCATGGTACTGTTGAATGTAGTTATGTAGTATGGTACTTTGAGACATTTCCATTGTCAACCATAAAAATACACATTTTTCTTAAAAGATCTAAGGTAGAATTTTTTGGCAATCGTAATTGTTACTGGCTGAACTGTGTCTTATCTGAATTTCATATGTGGAAGTCCTAACCCTCAGTACCTTAGAATGTGGCTGTACTTGGTTTAGGGTCTGTAAAGGGGGTGATTAATTTAAAATGAAATCATGAGTGTGGGTCCTAATCCAAGATGATTGGTGTCCTTCTAAGAAGAAGAAGTTGAGACTCAGATACTCACAGGACAAAGACACACACACGTTTGTAAGAAAGACCACCTGAGGATATAGGGAAGACACAGTCATCTGCAAGCCAAAGAGAGAGGCTTCAGAAGAAACCAATCCTACTTGACACTTCAGTCTTGAACTTTTAGCCCCCAGAATTGTGAGACTGTGAGAAAATACATTTCTGTTGTTTAACCCACTCATGCCATCTTTAGTTTTTTTTTTTTTTTTTTTTTTTTAAGACAGAGTCTCGCTCTGTCGCCTAGGCTGGAGTATAGTGGTATGATCTCAGCTCACTGAAACCTCCGCCTCCTGGGTTCAAGTGATTCTCCTGCCTCAGCCTCCCGAGTAGCTGGGACTACAGGCGTGCTCCACCACGCCGGGCTAATTTTTGTATTTTTAGTAGATACAGGGCTTCACCGTGTTAGCCAGGCTGGTCTCGAACTCCCAACCTCAGTTGATCTGCCTACCTCAGCCTCCCAAAGTGCTGGGATTACAGGCGTGAGCCACCGTGCCCAGCCTCCGTCTTCAGTTTTTTAAATTGAGTTCAGGGTAGAATATGACAACCAACACTCAGATTAGTCTGTAAATAGGTAAATTTGTACTTACCAGTTAAAATTTATTTGACTCCTTTCTTTGGTCAAAGTCAACTTCTGCTTTTAGGAAGTCCATGATTTACAATACTATACTTCTCTTATTAGCTTGAAAATGATTGACATCTTATTTATTCATTAGGTAAATATCTGTTCTAAAAAGGAATTGCAATGAGAAAGGCAAATTGCCTTCAGGATTATGAACAAGTGAAGAAATGAAAAGAGTTTTATGGCAGGGAAGCTCCTGAACTTGTTGGCTTGTTGTGACCGATCTTCATCCATTTTGAGGATTCATTGTGTTACTGTGTTCATGGGCAGCACTGCATTAATCTTTCTTTTGTGCTTCTGTCATGGCCAACATAGGCACTAGCCAGCTGGCCAGGCTTAGTTTTTCCTAAGAAATCTTCTATTTCTTGACCTCAGATGCCTCAGATGACTGGTCTCTAGGTGAATTCAGAGATAAATGAGGTCCAGATTAGAATGAGGGATTGTTCTTGCATCCAGATTCAGTCGCCTCCATGGTTGTTCTCACTCTCACAATCTGCACTGAAGATCCAGCCTTAGTTCTCTCTCTCTGAGGACCACAATCCTAATGACGCCCCTCTCTGCATGAGGACAGGCGTGGTGACTTGTTCTCTCTTCTTCCTAGAAAGTGGTAGCCTATACAGATGTTGAAAGAAAAATTATCCTATGCCCAGGTTACGAGGAGTAGACATTGCCCAGTTAGGAGACTGTGATAGGATCTCTGATTCATAAAGTATAGTCTTTGAGTGATTGTCTTGTCACTTGTGAAATAATGAACTTTTTGCTTCCAATTTCACATAATGGAGTTGGTGAATAGGGTGTGCTGAAAGGGTAGAGGAATGGAAGGAGGAAGATCTGATCAGAAATGAAAGCTCCCTTTTTTACAGCCATTTTCCTGCTCATTGAATATGTTTAGGCTGTGTCTAGTGGCTCACGTCTGTAATCCCAGCACTTTTTGGGGGCTGAGGTGGGCAGACTGTGTGAGCCAAGGAGTTTCAGACTAGCCTGGGCAACATGGTGAGACCCTGTCTCTACGAAAAATACAAAAATTAGCCAGGTTTGGTGTGCACACCTGTAGTCCCAGCTACTTGGGAGGCTGAGGTGGGAGAGTCACCTGAGCCCGAGGAGGTCAACGCTATGGTGAGCCGAGATCATGCCACTGCACTCCAGCCTGGGCGACAGAGCCAGACACTGTCTCAAAGAAAAGAAAAGAACGTATTCAAGTGTTGTTGAGGAGTGCTACCTGTACCCAGGCAGGGGAGTTGTAGTATGAGGGACACACAGGGAAGGCTGGATTTGACTTTGTAAATGGTTAAAAAAAAAAATGTAATAAGACTTGAAGTGATGGTGCCAGGTGCGGTGGCTCACGCCTGTAATCCCAGGATTTTGGGAGGCTGAGGTGGGCAGATCACGAGGTCAGGAGATCGAGGCCATCCTTGCCAACATGGTGAAACCCCATCTCTACTAAAAATGCAAAAAATTAGCCAGGTGTGGTGGTGCACGCCTGTAATCCCAGTTACTCAGGAGGCTGAGGCAGGAGAATCTCTTGAACCCAGGAGGTAGAGGTTGCAGTGAGCCAAGATCACGCCATTGCACTCCAGCCTGGGTGACAGATGAAGACTCCATCTCGAGAAAGAAAAAAAAAAGACTAAAGTGAGGAAAGGACAACAGACAAATAATAAGCGGAGCCTCAAGACATTTACATATAGAAAATGTCTCAGAGGAGAAAACAAATTAGCTAGGCACTGAGAAGAACTACCAGAATTTGGTCAGAACACAAGGTCACAGAGGCCTCAAGGTATCAGAGTTGTAGATAGGCAGGAAGTCTGATGATTTCTAACAGTTCCTTCAGTCCTTTCCTTGTAGTGATGATAAGAGCTTTTAAACCCAGAGTTGGCTCTGCACATGGCTAGAGAGAAAGGCTGGGTGCAGATGATCAGAGGGAGTTTTTGGGGAAGTGGTTGAGCAGAGCAGGGCCATGGAGAATGGAGTCTTAGTGGTTGGAAATAAGAGACACCCTGCAAAACTGAGGTCTTCTCCTCAATCCCATTTTATTGTAGACTCAAAGCATAAATCTGTGATTTTCGAGAAGCTGTAGGTTTGCTGTAAACTCATGACAAGCTTGATTGGATTCTATTTATTTTATGTACATTTCAAAGATTTCTTTCTTTCCTTTTTTTTTTTTTTTTGGTGGGGGGCAGAGTCTCACTTTCACCCAGACTGGAGTGCAGTGGTGTAATCTCGGCTCACTGCAACCTCCGCCTCCTGGATTCAAGCGATTTTTGGGCCTCATCCTCCCAAGTAACTGGAATTCCAGCCATGTGCCACCATGCCTGGCTAATGATTTTGTATTTTTAGTTGAGACAGGGTTTTACCATGTTGGCTAGGCTGGCGTTTCAAATATTTTGACCCTGATAAGTTCCATAAAGGCTCCTGCCCACTTGAAGTAACTGTAGGTTGGTCTTGATGCTTGGAGAATCATGTGATAAGTCCTTCAAACAGTATCCTATGCTGATTTATAACCCCAATCCAGATGTCTCTAACTATCTTAATAGGAATTGCACATTTTAAACAGGTAGAGCTAAGTTTTGCTTATAATTGGAAGCTGACATGAAATAAAACAATAAATCTTATGACTCTAAAATATTGAGAATTGTTGTTTAATAGAACATAGGTACTGGGCTGGGCGCGGTGGCTCACGCCTGTAATCCCAGCACTTTAGGAGGCCGAGGCTGGCGGATCACAAGGTCAGGAGATCGAAACCACGGTGAAACCCCGTCTCTACTAAAAATACAAAAAGTTAGCCTGCCGCGGTGGCGGGCGCCTGTAGTCCCAGCTACTCAGGAGGCTGAGGCAGGAGAATGGCGTGAACCCGGGAGGCGGAGCTTGCAGTGAGTCGAGACTGCGCCACTACACTCCAGCCTGGGGAACAGAGCAAGACTCCGTCTCAAAAAAAAAAAAAGAACATAGGTACTGAAGATTCAATTTAATCCATATATTCATACTTAAAAAGACAACATAGGATATTATAGTGTTCCTACTTTTAAGAACTAGCCATTTATCAACAAGTGTTAACTTGTTTAATAAGTGCAAAAGACAGTCTCTAGCCCAATGATAGTGATAAAAATGACATATTTGGCTGAAATGTTACATAATCTTAAACAAAGTGGTTTCATTCTGCAGCTGTGACTTCTTTTTCCTGTAAAGGGTGTAAGTTTTAGTGTTAGTCCAAAGCTTAAGTTCTTTGTAATCAGATTTAGTAAAATGTAAGGCCAATGAGAAAGAGAATCTTTTTTTTTTTTTTTTTTTTTTTTTGAGACGGAGTCTCGCTCTGCCGCCCAGGCTGGAGTGCAGTGGCCGGATCTCAGCTCACTACAAGCTCCGACTCCCGGGTTCACGCCATTCTCCTGCCTCAGCCTCCCGAGTAGTTGGGACTACAGGCGCCCGCCACCGCGCCCGGCTAGTTTTTTGTATTTTTTAGTAGAGACAGGGTTTCACCGTATTCGCCAGGATGGTCTCGATCTTCTGACCTCGTGATCCGCCCGTCTCGGCCTCCCAAAGTGCTGGGATTACAGGCTTGAGCCACCGCGCCCGGCCGAGAATCTTTATCTTAAAAATATTTCCCAGATTACTACATATAATTTCACTCTTCAAAGATCTCTTTCAATTCATTTTCAAAATAGTTTAATACTAGAAAACATTAAAATTTCACTATGTAAATGAGTGAAATTAATCAAAGGAATCAACTTCGTGTTACTTTTGAAATTCTATTTCTTTCTATATTGAGAATAATGTAAAAGTTAAATGATCCACCAAAATCAACTTTCCCTTTCTTCTTTGTCTCTGTTATACCTTTTTCTGTTTGGTTATAATTTCCATGGTATAGCAGAAGTAAGAATGGATCAGAAGTTATGGGGCATGATTCATGAATAAATTAACTGCAAAAAGTGTTTTGGATATAAGCAGGGAAATTTGGATATTAAGTGGGAATTAGTTGATATTAAGAAATTGTTAACGCTGGGCGCGGTGGCTCACGTCTGTAATCCCAGCACTTTGGGAGGCCGAGGTGGGCGGATCACAAGGTCAGGAGATCGAGACCATCCTGGCTAACACGGTGAAACCCTGTCTCTACTAAAAATACAAAAAGTTAGCCGGGCGTGGTGGTGCGCGCCTGTAGTCCCAGCTACTGGGAGGCTGAGGCAGGAGAATGGCGTGAACCCAGGAGGCAGAGCTTGCAGTGAGCCGAGATGCACCACTGCACTCCAGCCTGGGCGACAAAGCACGACTCCGTCTCAAAAAAAAAAAAAAAAAAAAAAGAAATTGTTGTTAATTTTGTTAGCTGTCATACCAGTTCATGGTTACATAAACAAATGTACTTACGTATATTTTAGAGATGCACACTAAAGGATTTGTGGTGAAATGCCAGGATGCCTGGAATTTGTTTTAAAATACTTTAGCAAAGTATCACAAAATTAGGTAAAGGCAATGTTATTAATTGTTAAATCTAGGGAATGGAAATACAGGTGTTCACTTTACAAATCTCCCTCTGCTTTTATATATGTCTGAAATTTTTCAAAATAAAAAATTAAATAAAAACAAAACCAGAGGTAGATATTCTGGTTTCTGACCCACACTCTGTAGCGTTGGCTATATCACCTAACCCTTCTGATTTTCAGTTTTTCCAATTTTATAATTGAAGAAAAAAAGAGCCACCTAGCTGTGAGGATTAGATGGTCTAATTCATATGAAAGAACTCTGAAAAAAGTAGAAAGTGATTTTCTAAAATAAGGTGCAAATAATTAATGTAAACATAATCACCTCACCTTGTGCAATTTTTTTTTTTTTTTTTTTTTTTTGAGAAGCAAATTGCAAATTTGTGATAGATCTGAAGGAGATTGACTAAGAGGATGACCATCTGGAAACGATGTCATGTGAGAATGGTTAAAGATGCTCGGGAGATTGAGCCCAGAGAAAGGAAGATTTGTGAAAGGGTTCGGGGAGTTGGAGTCTGTTAGTTGTTTTGAAATATTTCAAGTTATGAAAATTCACCTAGTGTAGTCCCGGAAGACAGAATTGTGACCAATTTATGAGAGAATACATTAGAAGATTTGGGATCGGAATTTGGAAGAACTTCTTAATAAAAACTTGTGCAAGATAGAAGTTAAGTGTCTTGTAAAACAAGATGATTTCCGTAATTGAAGTTTTCAGTGGAAGCTAGTGACCATCTGTAGAGCTGTGTTAAGGTGTTTCTGTCTTTGAGTTTGAGGTTGGATCCGGCTGAGCTTTGAGAAACATTCCCACTGTCTGTGGCTTCATGAGTCCCTGTTGCTCCATATCTTTCTACTTTTCATTTTATCCAGAACATTACTCTCTCAACATTCTTTTCTTCTCCCTCCGGTCTCCTAATTCCTTTCTATTTGAATTTTTAGTCAACTTTTCTATAGTTTCAACATTTTAGTCAATTCAGTGGTATTTATTAGATTCCACGACCACATTTCCTCTTTCAGCCCCGCTTCCTCTCCTCAGTTTTTATTGTATTTGTTTCTTCACACTTTGTTAAACACATGCTTACAGGGTAGAATTAATTTATAATAACTATTGAGCATTCTCTATGTGTCAGGCAGTATTTTTGGTCACTGGAGATGCAGCGCTGAACAAAATAAACAAAATATCCTTGCTTTCGTGTTGTTTATATTCTAGTGGGAGGTGACAGAAAAGCGAAATATATGCTATATATATGTGATGTATATATTACACTCATGATAAGTGCTACAAAGAAAAATACATGAGACTGCTGGGAATAGGAAGGGCTGAGGAGGGGATGTTCTTTGTACAGGATAGACAGGAAGGTTGTTCTGATTAGATGACATTTGAATAGAGATCTGAAGGAAGTAAGAAAACAAACTTTACATATTGAAAGAAAGAACCTTACAGATGTAGGGAATAATGGGGTACAAAGTCTTTAACGTATTTTGGTTGTTTCAGGAACACCAAAGCATTCACTGTGGCTGCAGTAGGTAAGCAAGGAGGAAGTGTAGGAACCGAAGTCAGAGAATGTGTATGTGTGTGTGTGTGTGTGTGTGTGTGTAGGGTGCAGTTGGGTGCTAGAACACATAGTGCCTTATAAGTTCTTGGCTTTACTCCTAGTTGGATGGGGTGCCACAGGAGGGCTTCTAACTGAGATGTGACATGATCCAAACTGTATTTTAAATATATTTTCTTTCATTCAGATTTACTGCTTTGAGAAGTGAAAGTTAAACAAAAATCTAAGTGTAAAACTGTGAAGGCAAATATATAATCTTTGGTTTATATGAATCACTATTCTTTGAGTACTTCTGATGGAGCAGGCATAGTGCTTAATTCTGGGAGAAAGATGTCTGAGCCAGGTACTTGCCTTTGAGATCATCTGTCTGGTGTCTTGCCTTCTCAGTTCTGTTATTTTTGAAGCACACAGTAAGCACAACAATGACAACGACAAATCCCCTTTGAGAGTCTTGCACAGTTAATACTGTGAAAATGTAAAAATAGGCCTAGCACTTTGGGAGGCCGAGGCAGGCGGATTGCTTGAGCTCGGCAGTTTGAGACCAGCCTGGGCAACATGGCAAAACCCCGTCTCTATAAAAAATACAAAAATTAGTTGGGCGTGGTGGCACACACCTGTAATCCCAGCTACCGGGGAGGCTGAAGCAAAAGAATTGCTTGAACCTGGGAGGCAGAGGCTGCAGTGAGCCGAGACCATGCCACTGCATTCCAGCCTGGGCAAAAGAGTGAGACCTTGTCTCAAAACAAACAAACAAACAAAACCAACCAAGAAAATAGAAATATGCAGTAAGACCCCTCAAAGAACTTAACCGTCATTCACAGCAGGAGACAAGGAAAGACAAACAGAAATTAAAAATTTAAAGTTACAAAGCAGCATCAGTGATGGAAAATAGAGAAAGCTAATCTTTCCTGGGACAGGTTAGTCTCAGAAAGACTGTTGTTAAGTTAATCTGTCACTAGCTCAGAATGACTGTCAGTGGCCACTGCCACCATCTATAGTGGAGGCAGCTTCTGCATTCTTTTTTCCTGGAGCATTGCTTTGTCTGTCTCTGAAATTATGTTAATTGAAAGTTTGTAAATGGAAGAGCTTCGGTATTGTACAGAACCAAATGGCTGATGACTTGGGAAGTAAGTGTAAAGAGCTCTGGGATGTGAGAAGTAGAAACAATGATAACACTAATAATTAATATTTATTGAGCACTTTCTATGTGCTAGATATTATTCTAATCATTATCTTTTTTTTTTTTTTTTTTGAGACCGAGTCTCACTGTGTCACTCAGGCTGGAGTGTAGTGGTGCGATCTTGGCTCACTGTAGCCTCCGCCTCCTGGGTTCAAGCGATTCTCCTGCCTCAGCCTCCTGAGTAGCTGGGATTACAGACATGTGCCACCACATCTGGCTAATTTTTGTATTTTTAGTAGAGATGGGGTTTCACCATGTGAGTCAGGCTGGTCTCAAACTCCTTACCTCGTGATCTGCTTGCCTCGGCCTCCCAAAGTGCTGGGATTACAGGTGTGAGCCACCACGCCTGGCCAGCATTATCCATTTTTAAACTCATTTTACTCGTGCAAATTTATGAGGTACCGTTACTATTCCTATTTTACCAACATGGAGGTCAATAGTCTACACAGATCATGTTCCAAACAACTATACCAATAAAGTTTATTTATAATTTTAGTTTGTTTGTTTGTTTTTTGAGACAAGGTCTCACTCTGTTGCCCAGGCTGTAGTGCAGTGGCGTGATCATAGCTCATTGCAGTCTCAATCTCTAGGGCTCAAGCGATCCTCCACCTCAGCCTCCCAAGAAGTTGGGACTACAGGCATACACCATCATGCCTGGCTAATTTAAAAAATTTTTATTTTTAGCAGAGACAAGGTCTTACTGTGTTGCCCAGGCTGGTCTTGGACTCAACTCAAGCAATCTTCCCACCTCAACCTCCCAAAGTGCTGGAATCATAGACATGAGCCATTACGCCTGGCCTATTTATAATTTTTAAGCACTTTTAAAATTTTTGTCCAACAAATAGATCTGAATTTGGTTCTGAAAGCTTACAAGTATCCTAGCAGGGGTTCAAGGGATGGGTAAAGTAGTGATGGGTGACAAAAATCTCACCTTCCATGACTTACCTTTTGGATGGCAGTCTCTATATGGAAGCGGCTATAAAAGTACTCAAGATATGTCGGTATAGAATTTCTTTGTAAAATCACAATTATTGTCTTTTTTTTGAGACAGAGTCTTGCTCTCTCTGCCAGGCTGGAGTACAGTGGCGCAATCTTGGCTCACTGCAACCTTCTGCCTCCTGGGTTCAAGTGATTCTCATGCCTCAGCCTCCTGAGTAGCTGGGATTACAGGCGCCTGCCACCACCTCTAGCTAATTTTTGTAGTTTTGGTAGAGACTGGATTTTGCCATGTTGGCCAGGCTGGTCTCCAACTCCTGACCTCAGGTAATCCACCTGCCTCGGCCTCCCAAAGTGTTGGTATTCCAGGCGTGAGCCACTGCACCTGCTTATTACCTTTTTTGACTTGGACATTTTTCAGTCTGATTAGTTTGGTTTCCTTGCCTGAAGCAGTTACATTCATTATTGTTATGCTCAGAAGAAATTCCTATTCTTTAGGCCTAGCCTACCCAAAAGGTCTATTGGCTATGATGTTTTCAGTGGTACAAGAGCCCCTCAAATAGCTCATTTAATGGATATGGCTTATAGAATTGAGGTGGTCCTTAGAAAAGATGGCCTCTGCAACTTATTAGCTGTCTTCGTGGCCTTGGGCAAGTTATTCCATCTTTTTGTAACAGTTTCCCCAGCTGTGAATGAAAATAATAATAGAATCTCATTCATAGTGTTGTTATGAGTATGAATGAATATTTTAAAACACTTGGAACAGTTTATTTTACATACTAGGCTCTAAGTTAAAAAAATAAGTTTAAAAATACTATTTACTATATTCATAATCCCCCAAATCATGCATTTTCTCTTAGCCAAACTATCTTGTTAGAATCATGTGACTACATGTGTCCATAATAGCACTTTCACAGAGTTTAAATCATTTCTTCTTTATAAGACCCTCTCAGGTGAGTAAAGACATATTACTCTATGTGTTTCTAATGAGAAACTAAGGTTTGTGGTGATTTGGTGCGTTATCCCTGGTCACTCATCTTAAGTGGATTAAAGGTGAACTGAAGCTAGGACTTGAACACACATCTCTAGATTCCTTCTCCAGACTTCTTTTTTCCATCGTTCTATACTATTTCTTTTCAGGAGTTCTATTCATTCATGGTGAAGAATCTATCCACCACTGTATGTGTTGGGGTATGATTGAGACATGCCTGAACTGTCTTATGAGAGAAGGTGGTATGTTCCAGCAATCTACTTTTATTTAATCTTTCTGTCTATTTTTTGTTTTCCCCAAAATTATATATTTTAAGCTGTATTTTGGTCACCCCAAAGATCAAGTTAAAAGCAAAATTAAAGCAAACAGAAAGAATACATTCCAGTGGAGGCAGGCTAAGTAAATTTTTATTCTGATCAATCAGACAATGCCACCTAGTGGATTTCTTCTAGATAGCAGAGATAAGAAAAGATTTAGAGGAGGCATGAAGATGTAAGTGAAAAATGCTGAAATAAATGGAGAATGAAGAAAGGGGAGATTTAAGACATGGGTCTGTTTACCACTTTAGAGTCTCCAGTACCCTTTTAACAGCTCATCACTGAAATATTACCCTAGGATGTAAACTCCATGAAGGCAAAAATTTTTCTGTTCTGTTGACTACTGTATTTCCAGAATCTAGAACGGTATCTGCCGCATAGCAGGAACTCAATGAATTAATGTGAAAGTTGTTTTCTTATCTTTAAAATAAAAATATTATTTACATTTTTCCTTTCGCTGGAAACTTTTTTATCATTCATATATGAAAACAAGTTTGTCAGAGTTGGTTTTCTTTTTTGTGCCTTATAGTTTTGTACCCTAGCTACTATTGTAAAGTTAGTATGCTAATATTTTGTGAAACTTAAAACAAATATTTTATTTTAAAATCGTAATGGTTTATGGAAATATTTTCATGGCTATTTTGTTAAGTTTGCTTGCCTCTTAGAAATGAGAAAGCTAATAGACATATTAGTGAAGTCAAATTTAGAAGAAACTACGAATTTTAAAACGTATCAGGAATTAGTTCATTCTTTCTTTCTTTATTTTTATTTATTTATTTTGAGAGAGAGTTTCACTCTTGTTGCCCAGGCTGGAGTGCAGTGGTGTGATCTCGGCTCACTGCAGCCTCCGCCTCCTGGGTTCAAGCGGTTCTCCTGCCTCAGCCTCCCGAGTAGCTGGGATTACAGGTGTGTGCCACCACGCCCAGCTAATTTTTTTTTATTTTTAGTAGAGACAGGGTTTGCCATGTTGGCCAGGCTTGTCTCGAACTCCTGACCTCAGGTGATCCTCCTACCTCGGCCTCCCAAAGTGCTGGGATTACAGGTGTGAGCCACCACGCCTGGCCAGTTCATTCTATAAAATTACAATTTTATTTTAAAGTTGGACATTCATTAAAATGACTCATAATTCAAGAAGTGCAAAAAGGCATACTGTGAAAATTCTCCCTCCTTATATCTGTCTTTCAGCTACCCAGGCTTGGTGGCCCTTCCTGGAAGCCACGAAGGTTATCTTTCCATGTGTTCTTCCTGAGACTTCTCAGGTGTTTGCCTGTTTATGAGTTATTATTATAAGTAGCAACTGTACGATTTATACCTATTATTACAAAGAACAAAATATGATGTAAAACACAGAGTTGTTTCAACTCTCATAATATGCTTTCAGTTATTAACAAAAATGTCAGTCTTTTGCGAATGAAAAATACCATTTGGTATCCCTTTGATTATATTTAAATGGCAGTTCTTATTTTAGCATTGTCAGTTGTTAGTTTTATAATAAATTTATATTTGTATATAAATTATTCACACAGATTCCCAGTATGTTCGTTGACACTTTTACTAGGTCATAAACTTCCACCGTGTCATCTCATGTTTCCACTGCCTTAGTAATTTGCTGCAATCACTGCAGCAAACAAAAACACAATTCCAGACATTTTACTTTCATACCAAATATTTATTTGCCTGGTAAGCCAATTTTGGCTTAATTTCTTAATTTTGCTATTAAGAAAATGGTAAAGGGAAGTCAGATACATATTAATTTGAGAAGCCATTCTTAAATACTCTTATAAACCTAAAACTGTGCTAGGAACTGTAGAAATCACCTAATTAACTTGGAACATTTGTGGGACAAATTCTACCAAGGGACACACAACAAAACGAGCTAGTGACGGTAAAAAATTTGGCTCTATCTGAATACACACAGGGAAGATCTAATTATTTTTTAAAAATTACAGACATGAGATCACTTTCACTGCTGTATTTGGTTATAATGAGAAGTGATGTTATTAGCGTTTCTCAGACTCTCCCAAATGCCAGAGGCATTGTATAGAAAATTAGAATAGCCGTCAATGTCATGCTGTTGAATAACTGCTGTAGGGTTTTATTTAGCATACAAACCTCTGAACCACAACTACAATACTAGCTTAGTATTTACATTTTTAAACAAAAGGACCCAAAATGAAGGAATTTATTGCAAATCTGTAAACTCTTTTTTGCGTGAAAAAATACAATTTTTAGTTCAGGCAGCTTAAAGCACATTGATTTGTTCCTGAGGCATCTGTTTTCTCTTGATGAAAGCACAGCGGAACAGGGATTCTCGTGTCAAAGAGTATGATTTATTTATGTTCTGAATCACAGCCGCTAATGCTCACATTTCTATTAAAAACAACATCAATGGGAGAAGGGGACAAATACTTTCAAGTTCCTCATGAGGTTGTTGATAAGATTCTGGCATTTTTAAAGTTGAGAAAACACACTGAAAAATTGTGAGAAGAGTTTGGCTACTTTGGCATAAAAGTTACTAAATGCACCTTTAAGATGTTCATATTCTTCCTTTATACCATACTCTATTAAAATCATATGAGTAGAAGAATAGTTAATACGAGAAAACATTCATGTTATTTTGCTGCCTAAAAAAGGATATTAAAAAAGAACATTTAACTATGTGAACCTAATTCAGTTAAAAAGATTTATATATCTTTTCGTAAAAGATATAGAAAAGATATATAGGTATACGTGTGTGTATATGTATATATACATATATACCTATATGTCTATATATATGTGTATTCATACATATATACCTATATGTGTATATAGGTATATATGTGTATATAGGTATATATGTATGAATTTTGTTTTTATTTTTATGTGTGTTTGATAAAACTCATCTTCTTTTGTTTCCTTATTTTCCTAATTTCTATAATCAACATTACTTTTGTAACTTAGTTATGTAAAAAATATATACCTGTATAGGTATATATACCTATGTACACATATACCTATATACCTATATACATATATACCTATATACCTATATATAGGTATACAGGTAAACCTATATAGGTATATATACACATATAGCTATATATGTATATATAAGGATATATAAATGTAGGCATTTATAAAAGATATATAAATATATTACGTATAAAAATTTATATATTAAATATATTATACATAATATACATATTATAAAGAGTATGAACAGTATGAACCTAATTAGTTAAAAAGATATATTTTTGTATATATACATATATCTTTTATAAATATATCTTTATAGATAAAGATAAAGATATGTAAATATATACTAAACATATATAAACTATATATAGTTAAAAACATATATTTAATATATACATATATCTCTATAAATATATCTTTATATAAAAGGATATATAAAGATATAAAAATTATATGACCTATACATAGATATATAATACATAGATATCTTTAAAACTTCATATTACATATACATATATGTGTGTATATTTTTAAATGTATGCATAGGGAAAAACTGGGAAGCTGTACTTCAAAATTTTGTTAGAAGTTTGCTGTTTGCCTCAGTTTCTTCATTTAAAAGTGAACATAATAGGACCTACTTCATAGGGTTGTTATAAAGATTAAATAAAATACTTATAATATTTATAAAATGCTTAGAACGATAGCTGGCACAAATGGTAGCTATTATTGTTGTTTTTATGTTTATGTGTGTTTGATAAAAGAAGTTTTCTTTTGTTTCCTTATTTTCCTAATTTCTATAATCAACATTACTTTTGTAACTCAGTTATTTAAAAAATATATTATCTACTTCTAGGATTCTTTAGTTCCCAAGCTCTGTTACCCAAACATTAGAAGGGTAGATAGGATCCTATCATTCTCCTTTGCAGCACAAGCTGATACTGAAATTAATTAATCTGTTTGAGGGTTGTCTTTTCCAGTAAGCTGGAAGCTCCACTCGGTGGCGCTGTGTTGTCTTCCTGAGTTTTGTTTCCTTGTGCCTAATGCTTTTCCCGTTCCAAGTCAGAGAGCAATAAATATTTGTCGAGCGAATGAAAGTTAAGTATATGTTCAAAGCAATTAATAGTCACTTTGTATTTGAGATTTAGGTTTATGTATTATATCTTTAAATGATATTATGCCCATTTTGTAGATGAGAAAACTGGCAAACTCACAACAAGCAAGGGGTGGGGTCAGGATTTGAACCCAGGTAGTCTTACTAAAGTATACTACCTCTTATGAAAAAAATGAGGATAAATGACCAAAGCAATACTATATAAGGAATTACATCAATAATATAGGACTTTTGTGAAATATTTATTGAGATTAAAAAGATAAAAGCTAAGAGAAATGAAACTGAATATGTGGCATATCTAGTGTGCCTTTTCATAACAAATGCTTTTCTTATAATTTCACAAATAAATGTTTTATTTGTATCGACTTTAGCCTTGTGTTTATTTTCTTATCTTTTTTTATTCCTTTTTCTTCATAAAATATATATATATATATATATATATATATATATATATTTTTTTTTTTTTTTTTTTTGAGACGGAGTCTCACTGTGTCTCCCAGGCTGGAGTGCAGTGGCGTGATCTCGGCTCACTGCAAGCTCCGCCTCCCGGGTTCACGCCATTCTCCCACCTCAGCCTCCCAAGTAGCTGGGACTACAGGCGCCCGCCACCGTGCCCGGCTAATTTTTTTTGTATTTTTAGTAGAGACGGGGTTTCACCATGTTAGCCAGGATAGTCTCGATCTCCTGACCTCGTGATCCACCCGCCTCGGCCTCCCAAAGTGCTGGGATTACAGGCTTGAGCCACCGCGCCCGGCCCATAAAATATATTAAGAAAAAAAAAATTCTCTATAAATTAGTCCTAACAAATTAACTGCAATCTAGTCTTATCAACATGAAAGTGCTAAATGGAACTTAGTTTTACTTGCCCAACATATAAATGATTAAACTTGGTAACCATCAATCGCTTGCTTCTTCTCTGAATATGAAAGCTGTGGTTAACAAGTCTTGCTTTCACTCTTACTCCATTTTTTAGCCCTTAATCTTTCTTTTTCTCTAGACTTTTGTGAACAGGGGCGTGGCAGAGCCTAAATATGGTAATGAACCTCTCACTCTGAAAACAGATTTAAGCAATGAGATAGGGCTTCAACAGATAGCTAGTTCTTCTTATCCTAGATCATAGATGCTAATGTTTCAAATGTAAAACTTGAAAGGCAAGTGTATTCTCTGTGAGAACTCTCTCTTATAATAAACTGTAAGTTCTTTTGCTTCTTTCTTTCCTCCTTTCTATCTTCCCTCCCTACCTCTCTCCATCCCTTCTTTCTATTGCTTGCAAATATAGGCAGCATCAATAAACAATTTACTCTAAAGATTGAACAATTGCTGAAAAAAATTAGAGTGGTTGGAGAATCAGATTCCTGTTACTCTTCTCTTTGCTGTTAATTTTCTCTGTGGCCATTGTGTGATGGTGGAGGAAGCCTCGACTGTAAGTCACAAGGTCTGGATTTCAGCCCTAAATTCAATGTCTGTATGGTTCTGTCTCCTTATCTTTAAAACTATCACATTAGAAATCTAAGGATCCATTTAGCTCTAAACCCTTCTAATTTTATTGTATATTTTACTACAGATGTGTGTGTACACATAACAAATGCTTTTTTAATAATTTCGCAAATAAATAAGTTTTATTTGTATCGACTTTAGCCTTACGTTTATTTTCTTATCTTTTTGTAGACAATGTCAAGATTAACAATATTTCACAAAAACATAGTAAAATCGAGCCTACAATTTTTTTCTTCTTTCCCCTTTACCTTGTTTTGCTGTAAACATCTGGGGGAGAGGGTAGGGATAGTGGAAAGAGATTACTGTGAGAGAATATAATTTAATTTATCTTCTGGCACTCTTGTTAATAATTTTTAATTAAGAAAACAGAGTTGGTATTCAGTAACAAGCTTTATGGATGCAAACTTAATTTGTATGATAGATGTAATTTAGATGACTTCAGACTAAACAAAATGGAGATGGTTTTTGGTGGCCCTTAATTAGAGAAGCCTGAGTTCTATTTTGCAGAATTTTTCAGTCCATTGAACTAATATTTATATCCAGCAAGGACTAAAAAACACATGTATAAAGGTTATCCATATAGCAATCAGCCATTAAATCCTTTCCCCTTACTGGATAAGCCTTTCACTTATTGGTCCAGGAGGGCCTGGCATGCATCCGTTTATTATGGCTTTTTCCTAGGTCATAAATGATATATTGTATTAGCTGCTTTGTACTATTCTCTTGTCTATTTGTTCACTGTGATCTTACCCACAGCCTATGGTACATATATTTTCATTTCCAGTTAATAAACTGAGGAAGTGAATTTTGCAGTTGACAGACCTGCCTAACACAATATTTTCTTTAACTTGGGTAAATTAAACTGTCCATTAATTAGGAATTTTTAAAAATGTAAACAGTTTACTTCTTTGTGATCAGGATAATAGGAAGTTACTATTAATAATGAATGCATGTAATCAATACTATAGAACATAAAAGGTATCCGTAACTTTTATGGATACCTCCTAAGAGTTTAGGAGCTTATTAACCCTAATTTTGTCTTTTATGTCCATATTCTCCTCTGTCCCACCCCCCTTCCCCATTGGGACCTCTAAATGGTGGTTATCTAGGGTTTGATGAGCAGGCTAGTTGTATGCACATGAGAATTGGTACGTGATTCCAAAGTTAAAGTTTAGCATAGAAAAAAAATGAAAAGATTAGCTTGTTTGCAATGAAGAGAGCTGAGGCTGATAACAGAATAAATACATGCCTTGTAGAGAATGTAAGAGGAAATGTGAGAGGGAGGTAGTCAGTGGACTGGTGAGGATGATACCTTACCTTTAAGGAAAAATATGATCTAATTCAGGTAGCTTTTCCTCTGAGAGTTGATTATCTTTTAGGAAAAAGTACCTTGCTGAAAAAGGCAGTGTTGTATTGAGAGCTGACTTTCTTAGACCAAGAGTGTGATAGGCAAGAATTTATGAGTTATTACAAAGTGTTTAAGCAACTGTGTATCAGTTAGAATGGGCTACATCGTGCTGTAGTAACAAATAGCCCCTAACCTTAGTGGCTTCAATCACAAAGGTATATCTTTTCCTCATACCACATGTATCTTGGGTTGGCAGGGGCTCTGCTCCACATTGTCCTCATTTGGGGCACAGCCTGGCAGAACATCTACTGTCTGAAATAATGTTGCCTGGCCTGGCAGTAGGAACAAACATGACAAAATGTGTTCTGAGTGTGAAAGAGTTCTCCCTAGAAGTGATGCATGTTACTTTGGCTCACATTTCATTGGCCAAAGCAAGTGTAAGAAAGGGCTGTCCCATCTTGTGCCCAGAAGGAGAAGAACCAGAAATACTGGTGAATTGCACCTCTCAAAACCAAAAAGAGTAAATAATATTTCTGACTACCATTTAGTATCAAGATTTTAAAAGTAACAATTATGTAAGGAAAAATGGATATAGTGCCTCATTACAAAAAGTATTTAATAAATTGCTGGGTCAGAGCTACCTTTTCTGATTGGTAACCACAAGCAGTCATTCTAAGAAGCGGACTTGAGAATGCATCTGTACACATCAGTCTGAGAAACCTCGACAAAACCGAAAATATCTATTAATTCCACACAATCACTGGAAAAAAGGTTTATTTCCTTTGTCACTGGGTGAAATAATTCAACGCGAGTACATTGGCAGACACGGGACACCACCCCTGCCATGAATTCAGTTCAACAGACTCCAGTTTGAAAAATATAACCATATAGTCTTTATAATGAGTGATGGTTGTCTTATAATGCCCATTTTACAGATGAGGAGCCGAAGATTTAAGTCATTATGTCACCTTTCCCAAGTTACACAGCTCAGAAGTGAGAGAGCCTTGCCTAGAACCCATGTTTCTCTGACCTCAAAGTGCATGCTCTCATCCACATAGTCTGCTACCTTGTGACAAGACTGGCGCAGAGAAATACCTGAACCCTGGGTGATTCAGGAAACAGTGACTGGGATAGGGTGAGTGTGTAGCTGAGTCAGCTGGACTCAGGAGAGGAGGCAATGATCTTGTCACTCTGCAGGTAATCCTGCTCATAATCTTAGCAGAACAAAGACGTTGTTTTTAAATTAGTGATTTTCCGGGCTTAGCCTGCAGAAGCTCAGTTGCCTTTCCTGAACTTTGAGAGGGGTTTGTTGCCTTTCCTGGGCTTTGAGAGGGGCTTGGTGAGCAGGAGACAGGAATATCCCAGAAGACAAACACCAGAGCCTTTTCTGGAAAGGAGCCCATGCCAGCAGAGCCTGCATCCCCATGCCCGCCTGTGGTGGGGTGGAGGATGGGGTCGGCTTTCAGAAGCCAGAGCACTGGGGAGTGAGCAAGCTGTGATGCTGTTAGCCTGCCGCCTGTCCTAAGTGCGGCCCAAGTCAGAGCAGAGTTGCAGATGGCCGGGGCCTGTGAGGATTCTTGTAAATTGAAGACTGCCTATAATTTGATTAAGGCACAGACAGCTAATGGATCTTTAAAGAAGTGTTTAAATCAAATCAGCAAATGAGGAAGGTGGAATTTGGGGAGAATTAGAAGGCAAACGTGGTGGTGTTCTCATCAATCAGATGCAGCTCTCCATGAACTATTTCTAACTTACAAATAAATTAAGTTTATACAGGAAACGGGGAGCACATCAGATCAGCTAATTTTGGAATTCATAACTGTAAAAATCTAATTTTCCTTAAAATTAACTACTAAACAGTGACAGGTACAATGCCAAGTTCTTACACAGACAGTTGTTTTGAATCCATATACAACCTTATGAGGTAGGTATGATAATTCTATTTCAGAGGTAAGCTGACTGAAACCTGAAGAGATTATGTAATTTCCCCAAAGTTATAAAGCTAGAAAGTAGTGGTGTTCTTCAAACATCTGCTTTCTTTTAAAATGCACTTCCTTATGTGATTGTGCTCAGTGGATTGATTATTCTTTTAAGTGGAAGAATAACAGCTTTTCTTAAGATTCCTGCTCAACCCATATTTTCTAGACAACCTTTGCCAGTTAACTCTGGTATGAAGCTGATGCAGAAACAACAAATCAGTATTATTTTCTCTTGCATGATTCATTCTTGTGAATGGGTATTGCATGCTTGTTGAGTCCATATTTTCTTCACATAATATTTTATGCTCTTTGGGGGTAGGAGCCATAACTAAGCAGTTATTTAACCCCCATTATTTTTAATGTTGTGCCCTTCAATGAATGGCTGATTTTATGAAGTGTAGTTACTTTATGGTTAGGCATTTTATATTCCTCATTAAGAGATGACTTATGACCAAAATTTTAATGGAAATCTTTGCTTTGGGATCCTGCTATCACCTAAGGTGCTTACAATTTGTTCTGAGTTATGCCACAAAATGACTAGAATTATTTACCTATATTTCCATAAGCTTAAAATATGAAAAAGCGAAGCATGCAGGCATCTGGAACAAAGTTGCAAAGAGAAGACAACTGAAATTTGCACAACTGAAAGTTTTAAGTGTATTGTTTTCAGACCATTAGAAGGTATATATTTAATATAGATGTTATATAATAGAGTTTAAAACATTAATATATAAAATGAAAATAAGTGGGTGCTGTTTCTATTAACTAACCAGAGAGCTAGTGGGAAGCAGCAGAAAGCATGTGGGGCAAAGACTGTTCCTTAGGCTTGAGTTCACAGCCAGGTATTCTCACTAATATTGTGTTACCTTCAGCAATTTATATAATCACTTTGAAACTTATTTAAAAATATTTACCACATGTTGTATGTCATTCGTAACTGCAGTGTTCTTCTTTGGATGAAATGTGTGTTAAACATCTAGACCTAAGCATGCATGCAGTGAACAATGATTACTATTATTATTATTGAAGCCCAACACAGGCTGTTTTGATGTCAATGAATACAATGCAGATGTCATCTTTTCCGTATTTCTGGAGAACAGATTTTGGCAAATAGGCGAACCTTAAGATAGTCATTAACCTATGACATGATTTAAAATATTTCATTCTACTTAGTGCTCTGAGCACTCTTCCCTCCTTGACCTTGCCATTTTGTAAGATGCACTTCCTAATGTATATATGCAAACCCACAATTATCACTTTCTTCATTTTTCTGTCCAAATTAGAAACCAGAGTAGGGAAAGATGGGAGATGGAGAAAAGTATTTGTAGGCTGTGGGTAATTTCTCACAGAGGATCAGGTCTGTGCCACCTGTCATGGATACCTGGGCATTAGCAGTCTGTAAGGCTGCTTGAGGGGCTGGCAGCTGCCTTCCTATTTATAAAAAAACAGCACTTTGGAGAAGCCATATGTATATACATGATTCCAAGTTATATCTTGAACACGTCTACTTTCTACATATTGTTCTTTTGTGAGAATTGATATAACATTTTAACTGTTTGGATTAAAGTTGAACTTTTTTTTTTTTTTATGTTTGGATAATGAAAGATAACAGGAATTGGTAATTAAAGCTGAGTGGCCCCTGATGAAGGAAGAGACAGACAGATCAATGAGCCAGAACAGAATCCAGAAGGAAATTCAATTGTATCATAAATGAGTAACTGCCTTGATTCAATGAAGGGGTTGCACACAGAAAACTTTATTTTCACCCAACATTTCATTCAAACAAGCTCTGCCATCTCTTTTTCCTGGCCCTGGCTATCATCTCAAGTCATCTTATAGCTTTTAAATCCCTGTTTTTGGTAATCAAATGGTCTCATTTTCAGATATTAAGAAGTCTAGGCTGTATATATCAAAACATTACTGTCATAGCCAGTTTAATGGCTTTGTCTCCTTTCAGCTCAGGTCTCACCTGTGATTGCCCCATATTCTCCTTGTTTTTAGATGTTTCAACTTTCTAGGGTTGAGAGAATGAGGCTACTGAGTAGAGAGATAGAGGCAAAGGCATTTTCACCTATTGCTTTTGGTGCTTTCCTGGCTATCAAATGTCCTCTTCATCTCAGGCCTTCAGATGCTGCCTCTTCTCTGATGCCGCTGGAGTTCTCTGAAGATCTCCCCTGAAATTTCTCCTGTTAACTTTCAGAGTCCCCCTCACCCCTGAGCTTTTACCCTAGGAGGTACAGCTCTAGTCATTTACTGTTGGGGTCCTTTTGCCCCAGCAGGCAGCAGTGTTCTTTGGCTGTGCCTGTCAAGTCAAGATGACATCAGCCTAGATATCTGCTGGAATTGTTTCACTGGTTTCATCTTGAAAGAAGAGACTGGTATCCCCCCAGGTGAGTAAAACTTGCAAACATCTCCAAAGTGGTTCACTTGGTCCCTCCTTTTCTTGCATGGCTTCACTTAGGAAAAACACCAATAGAGCATTCTCCTCCTAAAATTTCCTGCAAAGAAATTGTCCTCTTAAGGAATCTATAAGCTTTTTAAATATGGGATAGGTGTTTATAATATGTTCACTAGCTGGGTTTTGTAATCTTTTAATTACTGGGGAGATGATGGATCTATTGATTATTTTTGGAACTAATGTGGATGCTACTGATTTATTAACTCAGTTTGGGGCCTCAGCTTAAATTCTGAGCCAACACAAAAGAGTTTAATTCCACATTCTTTTTCAAATGTAATCAAACATGTTGGGGAAAGATCTTTCTAAATGACATTAGAATATCTTGCTAACCATTTAGGACAAAAATAGTTGATCTGTATTTGAGTACCACACAGAAAAATAAATCTGAGATGGATTAAAGATTAAAATGATAAAACTACTAGTAAAACAAGATATTGTCATCTTAGTCTGGAACAAGCCTTTCTAAATTTGATGCCAAAGGTAAGAAACAAACAGGAAAAGAATGCCGAATTAGCATTCGTAACAATTAAAAAGTTTCACATGGCATGCACAAAACACAAAAGACAAATTTTATAGTGGAGAAATAATTGCAAAAAGGGTTATTGTTCTCAATATATAATGAAATATCATTAAGAAAAATATAAATATGAGAAAAATGAAGAAATTTAGAAGTAGGCAACTCAAAAGAGAAGAAATGCAATTGATCAATAAACATAAATATAATTAGATGTTCGATCTTGCAGATAATTCACTTTTTTGTCTGCTTGGAATGCTTTCACCTTTTCTTCACAATTTTTATAAACCTGATTCTTTTTCACTAGGGTCTTCAGTCTAACGTCCCTCATCTCTGTAACTCCATGCTTCACTTCTTACCTGCCTCTCTCTATTTGAATATAAGCTTTTTGAGGTCAGATACCTAATCTATGCCTTTTCCCCCGCAGTGCCTATTTAGTGCTTGACTGTAGTAGACTCTCAAGTATTTGTTGAATAAATGTGTAAATAAATGAAGGAATTGACAGAAAGTAAATGGAAACAATTACATACAGTATTTTCCTATTGTATTAAGAAAGGTTAAAAAATAAAAATACCTAGCATGAGTGAAATAATGTATTCTCATTCTTGGAGGTAAAAATTAGCACAGTATTTTAGTAGGAAAATTTGGCAAGTTGAATCAAATTTTAAAATGTGTGCCTCTTGGACAGTAATTTAATGCTTGGAAGTTTATCCTAAGAAAATTACTGAACAAATGTACAGAAATGCATTTGGTTGTGTATCAAAGTATTGTTTATGGTAGGGAAAAATCACTAGCAAATGAGATGTTCATTGATTATCAGGAAATTGATATTTTATAAAACATTCAGACAACTGAATATTACTTAGTTGTTAAAAATGATGTTATAGATCTATATTTATTGACATAAAAAGGTATTTGTGATAAAAAAAATTATACTGAGCATGAGTTATTTTGATAACTAGCTGGTATAAAAAAGGTTTTTAAAAAGATGACAATTTCTTTTCCAATGTTATTTAATGATTCAAATGAAAAGAAAACAGATGAAGTAATTTCTTTGTAAATTCCTTTTCTTTCTAATTTGTTTTTCTGATTATTTTCTTCATGCTTGTTACTGCCACCTAGTGGATGAGGATTGGTTTGCTTTTTTATTGTTCAAGATTACGGTTTATTTTTTCCCTGAAGGTAGCTCTTTCTAAGGGTTTAAAAAAAATCACCAGCGGTGTGCTAGTAAACATTTTACATCCAGCTATCCAAAGGCATGGTGTACATAAGTATACATTCATAAATTTCTAATAAGCTTTACTTATAAAGGATGCACACAATTTATGTAGAGGGAGCACATATTTTACGAATAATAAGAAAACAGAAAATACTCTTTATTTAAATCATAAATAGCTAATTGATTATAACAAACTGCTTTCATTGCTTTTTGCTGAACTCCTGTATCTGTAGCAAACCTGTGGCTGCAGTGCAACCATGATTTGACACATGGAACTGTATGCCAATTTATTAACCCTTTACCAAATATCATTAAATCTGACATGTGATCTACTGTTGGACTGTTTCTCACCATTGTACAAATTATATTCATTGAACTCAAATCTCTTTCAGCTTTAGCACTAATCCAAACCCTTCTTTATAGTGCTTGTAAATTTATGTTATGCAAATATTCCCACTAAGTTTGATGTCAGTCTACCAATGTGAAAACACAGAACCTGAATTTGGGGACAGATGCACAGTAGCACTCCATTATGTAGTATTTTCACTTTACAGATGTGATAAACATGATAGCCTCAAAGCATAGATAACAGTAAAATGTAGTAAATGTAGTAAAATAAATAGGGAGTGATGTTCAAAATGTGCATTTTCTTTATTTTTAATATAACTTGTATAATTATAAGTTTATATAACTTAACTATTAAAACTGGCTTGCAAAATTGAAAATTTAACAGTTAGCTTTCACAATCTTGCATGAGCAAACTCCACAAACCACTGAATATAGCTGTTATCTTTGCTTTTTGAGTTGTCTTTATTGTTCTGGGGAAGCTGCAGAGCCATGAAAGAGACCATTCTTTGAGCTCTAATTTGTATCTGAGCGGCATATTATGACATGTTTTATTGTTATCTGCCATTAGTACATGTTAAGGAAGAGTAATCCCACGATATCATCCTATCTTCCTTAACATGTGTGTTTTAAGCTTTGAGCATCTTGTTAAATAAAAGGATGAACATGTAAAATATATATGCAAAGTTCTAAATTATTGAGCAAAATTATTATCATACAATTACTTCAACTAAAATATCTCTTAGAGATAGTTATATAAAATAATCCTTTTGCCTTTTAATGTGCTTCCTCATATTGTCTCATCTGACCCTCCTACAAATCTGTAAGGGGCATATTATCATTTTCATCTCACAGGTTAGGAAATGGAGAAACAGAGACATAAAGTGACTTGACCGGGTCAAGAGAGATTAGGAGATTATATTAGTAATGATAATAACAGCAGCAACAGCATCACTACAGAAATTGTTGACAAAGTCCGCAGGATATGCCAGCACTATTCTAAATACACTGCAGTTACTGTTTCATTTAATCCCATGAACAATACCATAAATCTCCACTTTTCAAGTAAGAAACCCAGACCAGAGAGGTAGACCAATTTGCTCAAGGATACGTAAGTGGGGACACTGGGGTTGAAAGCCAGGTGTGTCTGATTCCAGAACTTACCTCCAGGAGGCGCTATAATCTCCTGCCTCTCATTATTAATCTGGATATCCACTATGTCCTGCATTCACATATGCAGGTCTAGAAATGCAATGTAAGTTTATCCATTCTTTAGGAAAGCATAATTTATAGCTTGAATATTGTAAAAATGGTTATACATGCTTCTATTTTGCATAATTCTAGAAAGAAGTGAAGTTCCGTTTTCAGGTGTTTGCTTCTGTGCAAGATGCACAGGCCAGAGTCTCTTATGATATTCGAAATAGGGAGATGTTAATGATGAGGACAGCCCTGCCTATTGTTCCCAAGCCTCCAGAGACTTCCAAGGCTTCCAGTCCTTACACGATTTTTGGGAGAATCCCATTATTTGTTTGTGGAGAGGATTACATATGTTTGGTTTGCATTAATTGCAGAGCTTTGCCATTAGCATTACTCACATAGGACTCTTTCAGATAGATATTAATTTTCTTTTAAGGAAATTAAACTTTTGACATTCTCTGGAGGTCTAATTATTGACTTGCTCTTTCCTGACTCTCTACTCTGCCAGAGGTAGTTCTTTTGCCTTGTCGGCACTAAATCTTGACTCCTGAATTTTGATGAGGATTATTACCGGGTACTTGGTGTTTTAATAAGCATCTCATATATTGTGAAAATAAACAAATCAGTCGGAGATTTTATTGACATTGTGCAAAAATCCCAGTTTTTCAGTTTTTTAGGCAGTTGAAGTCACATAAACAGATTATTTATTTATTCATTTCTTCTCTCTCTCTCCCCCAGCCCCCCATCTTTCTTTCTTATAAATGTAAAGGCAGAAAAGAAATAATTTAGAATATATGATAGACTGGCACTTTATAGACTCAGAAAAATGCAGAACGATTTCTGTTTATATTTTAAACTCAAACAAGATTTTAGTACCTAATGGTCATCACTATGTGAACAATTTAATCCCTTTTTCATAGAATTAAATTTGCCAGTGAATATTGGTGTCTCACCCTGTATCCTTTCCTTTCTTCTTCCTTTGTCCCTTCATTTCTCCTTCCCTCCCTCCCTCTCTCCTTCCCTCCTTTCCTTCCTTCCTTTTCGATAACATGTCAGTCCTGGTATTAGTTCCCTCTACAGAGTTAACGGGCAAAAAGCACTTTCATTAAGTTATTTTCTGAACCAAGGCAAGATGTTATTTGGACTCTATTTATACCATTTGCTGTTTGTGGAAACAATAAGATAAGGTATTTAATGAAAGGGATTATGCAGCAGAAATGTGACAACTCATATCCATTACGTAGTTCAAGTTCAAGTATAAGCACACTACTACAAACTCTAAATTGTTAGACAGATGGTGGCTTTTGGGCTTCATTCAATAGAAAATAGCACTAATTCTCTAGCAATTCCTGGGTTTTACTGCTCAACAGATTTAATTTTATTTTACTATTAACCAACACTTATTTCTAAATAAGTAAGAATAGCAAAATAAAAATATGTTCTTTGACAAGGTCTTTTTAAATTAGAAAGGTTTTGGTTTTAGAAATGGCAAAGTTTAGAGAATTATCTGGCAGTCTCTCCATTTTGTAATAATCATCATACAGTATTATAAATGGAGTTTGCTTGCTGATATAAGTGTAAACTGGAATAATAATTTTGGAAAATAATTTGGAAATATATATTAAAAGCCTGAAAAAATATACAGTCAATAATCAATATCTAGGACTCAGTTATAGGGAAATAATGCCAAATTTGTAAAAAACTGTGTGTTTATAATTGTAAAATATGTAAATCTTTGGCAAGAGGTGTACAGTTAGAGTAACTATGCTCACATTACAACTATGTTAACAAGAGGCAATAAAATGGAAATGACAATGTAAGTGAAAAATAGGATGAAAATTATTCTTTGATATAAATCACATAAAGTTTATGACAAACAAGCTACAGCTTAAACTATTTGTGGAAGAAAATATTCAATATGCTAATAGTTGCTGTGATCTACATACTTTTTATCTTTTTTTAATTTAAAAAGGTCAATTATTACTTTTACAACAAAAATCTGAAAAATAATAAGCTACATTCCTGACCAAAAACTAGACATCAAAGTAACCTAGGCCTAATGATTGCACAAATCATCTTTTACTTCTAGTATAATTAAAGATTATGCTCAAGGCAGAAGTGTTAATAGTGAAAGGACTAGAATCTTTGAGATTATATGTTCTAAATTTCCATTTGGCATGTAGATATGAGATCATTAATAGTAATGAAGACTAACACCTTAGTCTTTTAATTCTCAGTTCAAAATCTTTTAAACCATAAAACATTTTATTGTTAAAAAACTTTTTTTTTTTTTTTTTTTTTTAAATGAATGTGAATTTATTGTGGACTTGATTGCTTAAAGAACTGTCAGATTACGCCCAGGTATACAGAAAGCCTGATACGATGAGATTCTAGTCTACAGTGTCATGAATGTTACTTGTTGAAAACAAATATGTTATATGTAGTAATATGCCAGGAATGATAAAATATTACGCATATAATTACCAATATTTATGTGCTAATCTTTGATAATTAGTAGGGTTTGGGAGAGGCGGTAAAATGAAGGACTAGTATCCCTATTCTGGAAGCTTGGATGGATGTCATCTTGTTTTCTAAATAAATGTTCTTATAGCAAGTATAGGGATTCATTTATTCACTTATTTAATGCGTGCTTATCAATCACCTACTATGTGCCAGTTACTGTGCTTGCTGCCAGGAAGTAATGGGAACCCAAACCACAAAAAACATTGATTTCTTTTCTGCTCTTGCCCCTGAGGTGAGCCATCACGTTGTATACAGTAGTCCCCTCTGATTCTTGGGAATATATTTCAAAACCCCCAGGGGATGCCAGAAACCTCAGATAGTACCAAGCAATTGCCATCAATTGGAGCACATTTCCATTTGTCTTTTACCTACAAATTTAATGTCTTTTTCATCTTAACTAAGCACTTATCATGCATTATGGCTGTAACTTTTTGCAGTGTGAGGTACGACAGCACAACTAGCACAAATTTCATTTTCCTTCTTCACAATTCCATGGATAGAACATTTGTAGACCTTAGCAATCTCAGCATATGATTTTTTTTCCTTAAGTCGAGAACTTTCACCTTTTCACTTAAAGGAAGCACTCAACGGCTTCTCTTTGTCATACCTGAATTGCCAGCATCACTACTCTTGTGCTTTGTGGTCGCTATTAAGTAAAATAAGGGTGACTTGAAAAGAAGCACTGCCACATCCAAACAGTCAATCTGATAATGGAGAAGGCTTCTGAGTGACTAATGGGCGGGCAGCATAGACAGCCTGGATCTGCTGGGACAAAAGGATAATTCATGTCCTAAGCAGCGTGAGATTTCATCACACTACTCAAAATGGCACGCAGTTTAAAACTTATGAATTATTTATTTCTTTCCACTTAATATTTTCAGAACTTGATTGATTGATGGTAATAAATCACAGAAGTGAAACTTCGGATAAGGGAGACTACTGTAAATATTGAGCATCCCTAAAATATTCGTTGGAAATGATTCTTAAGTCACTACTCCCTGGGGTCCTGATTCAGAAACTGAAACCGAATGAAGAGAATGAAGTGGGTAAAGATGTTAAGTGTTCTGGGTATTAATTCAACTTAATGTAAGGTTAGGGAGGTAGGCACTACCTCTACTATGTATTATATGATTTTTTTTTTTATTGATGTCGTCTCTTAAATCATTGTATCCTCTAAATTATCTGCACTGTTGCTCTTGTTTTACAGATTTAATACCACGTTATCAATTTTTTGTTACGCTTTTTGAGTTGACTCTACCTGAATACCATGTTATGATGCATTATTAAGATATGGATCAAATGTTTATTCCTTCTCAGTGATAATGATTATCTTTTGAAATTTGAAATTTAAAAAAAATCTATTTTGGGGGTACAAGAGCAGATTTCTTTTTCTTTTTTTGGAGATGAAGCCTTACTCTTGTCCCCCAGGCTGGAGTGCGATGGCGCGATCTTGGCTTACCGCAACCTCCGCCTTCCGGGTTCAAGTGATTCTCCTGCCTCAGCCTCCTGAGTAGCTGGGATTACAGGTGCCCACCAACACGCCGGCTAATTTTTTGTATTTTTAGTAAAGGCGGGATTTCATCATGTTGGCCAGGCTGGTCTCAAACTCCTGATCTCAGGTGATCCACCGGCCTCGGCCTCCCAGAGTGCTGGGATTACAGGCATGAGCCACCATACCCATCCAAGAGCAGATTTCTTATATGCATATATTGTGTAGTGGCATAAAGTCTGGACTTTTAGTGTATCCGTTACCCAAATAGTGAACATTGTATCCAATAGATAAGACAGGTTATCTTATTACGAAAAAAAAGACGAAAATGCAGAGTGGAACCTTAACCCTTAATGAAGCAGATTTTTTTTTATGAAAACGAAAACAAAAACAAACAGGCCCCATTATAAGGTGTGTTATTTTCTGAATGAAGCAGTCCCTGCTTTCTTCCTGTCTCCCGCAGTTAAGAGGATGCTCCTTGGGCTTTAGAAATTATTTTAAAATTTGTAATGCTTTAATCAATGTTTGCCTAATTGAATTGATGTAAAGATTAAAAAATGAAGCTTTGGGAACTTTGTGAACAGGTTATGGGAAACACTCACATGTGATAGGAAGGTATATAATAATTTACTTTACTTGAGATACTCGCTTCCTGTATTAGAACTGCCTTTTATGACCAGAATTCCTCCCTCAAATGTATTGGTATGTAGGAATATATGTATACTAAATTTTTCATGTTTATAAATAGTGGTGCTTCTATGAAAGTCTTGGCAGTAAGATTAAAGAGTGGAGGTACAAGAAATGTGGGCTAATAGACCTTAAGAAGATCGAGAGAATTGTCAAGCCCAGCTCCAGACACTTGTTGGGCCCATGAGAAGTATTTTTTTGTCAGCCCAATTTGAGAAACTCCCTTCTTGAAATCTGCCTCAGAACTGTCCACAACGACAAACGCTCCTGTGATGCAGAGGCCAAGGCTTAGCCTAATTGAATGTTAAGCAGCTGATAGCTTGAAACCAGAAAAACAATGTACATAGTGGAAACCCTGATGAGCCCATCATTATGGTGGTCTCCTGTGGTGGCAATGATAATAATAATAATTTATTTAAAATAGCCAAGGTAGGGCCAGGCGCGGTGGCTCAAGCCTGTAATCCCAGCACTTTGGGAGGCCGAGACGGGCGGATCACGAGTTCAGGAGATCGAGACCATCCTGGCTAGCACGGTGAAACCCTGTCTCTACTAAAATACAAAAAAATTTAGCCGGGCGAGGTGGCGAGCGCCTGTAGTCCCAGCTACTCGGGAGGCTGAGGCAGGAGAATGGCGTGAACCTGGGAGGCCGGGCTTGCAGTGAGCTGAGATCCGGCCACTGCACTCCAGCCTGGGCAACAGAGTCAGACTCTGTCTCAAAAAAAAAAAAAAAAAAAAAAAAAATAAAATAAAATAAAATAAAATAGCCAAGGTAGAGACAAAAGTCTTTGTGTATTCAAGCCAAACAACTGAGATGAATGGCACCCCCCAGACTAACTTCTGAGTAAACCATACTGTGATAACATAAAGCGCATCTGTGTCAGGAATATTGGGAGGTGCCATTAGGCTGGAAGACCTGCATATATTCATATATTGTCCACAGCCTCCTTTTGGGGTCCAGTTGTCTAGAAGGGATGACTCTAGATGACATGTATGCAGGGTGGATTCTAAACCAGAGGTAGAGCAGCGTTAGTGTCTGCCTCTTTTTTTTTTTTTTTTTAATCTTTCAGTATCCAATTTCCAAAGCCACTCAAAATGACAGACATAAGTGATCTGATTATTATACCAGACACATATAAAAAGTTTCTATTTCCTTACGAAGTTTTTCTGGCTCTCAAATGTAATCACTGTTTTGTTTTTCTGTTGCTGTTTGTTTTTTTAAAGAATCAGAACAAGAACTTCCCTTATTTTAAAATAAACTATTAGTCTCAAACTTTGGGCACATCACAATGTCCTGAATTAGACTGTATTTAATTCAAGACCAAAATTAAATGGATTTAAAATAGACGAACTCTGCTCGCTTAATAAATTTATTCTTTAAAATGATAAATTAGTGATAATCCTTAACATTAACTATTTTACTTTACCATTGTTTTCCTCAGCTACAGCATTTTCATAGTAATAAGATAATTTATTTTATATATTGGCTTGCCAAGTTTCCTCATCTCCCTTTCCCCTTTTTACCTTCATGATATCCCTACGAGGAATTGAGAGATAGCATAATTACTCCAATTTTACAGATAAAACCCCGGATTAGAAAAGTTATTTGTTTTTTCATAAGACTTGAATCAGATACTTTACAAATAACCAGATTTGTAAGGTATTTACAGTACTCAATTTCCATGTCATTCTTGTGTAGTAATTTTAGTTTTTAAACTATATTAAAAAGTATTTAGTTTATGTAAACTATTTAAATAACTGCTTTTTTTTTTTTTTTTTTTTTTTTTTTTTTAAACTGGTGGGCTTAAAAGAGACACATAGGTTACAGACAAAATTCCATTATAAAAATGTCACTGCAGAAGAGCTCAATAAGAAAAGCTATTTCCTTGTCCGGGCAGACAGGCTATAGAAAGTGTTTGTCTGATCTAGCTGCAAAGAATTCTGTGGGAAGAAAGCATCTCTAGATTAAGAAAAATATCAATGTAATAATAACAATGTAGCTATTGAATGCTACTCTCATTATAGGTAGGAAAAGGAGAACATAAGGTATGATTTTTTTAGTTATGTGTAGAGTAACAATTATTTATTGTTTCTATCTCAGAAATAACTACTAAATAGAACCTTTATTTCAAAATTGCCCAAACAAAGCTACATAAATAAAGATTCTGAATATAGGACAGAATATTTTTCTGAAAGAAAAAGTGCGTGTGTAATAAGTTCCTCATTTCTTTAATGTGTTCTAAATACCTTAGATTAAAATCTATTACAGACCAGGCCTTGACTTTAACTGTGCGCACTATAGGTGGAGAATACCATTTGCTTTTTGCAGACTATGACTTATATAAACAGAATAAAAGCATGCTACATTTCCCCCATTGTGTTTAGGGCTGTTGGACCATGTGTCAATGGTCCACTTTTAGTTAGCAGTTTTCTCTTCCTTTAAATTATTGTGTTGAAGATTTTCAGATAAAAATTGCTAGTATGATTATAAGGATCAGAGCTGAGTTTGTGAGAAGTCAAAATAATCACAGTGGCTCTCAACCCTCTCTGCCCATTATAATGACTTGAGGACCTCTAAAATATAATGATACTTGGATTCCAAAGATTCCCACTTGATTTGTTTGATTCTAATATGATTTGTTTAATTTATTTGGGATGGAGCCTGGGCCTAGGAATTTTTCCAAGTTTCCAAAGGATACAGTGTGCAACCAGAGTTACAAACCTCTAATCTAGTCTATAGTCTTCAGACTTTGGTTACGTTTAGAGAATGGAAATTTATTTGTTTTTATTAATTTTTGTCTTTGTTTTTGTTTTTCCAACTTTTATTTTAGATAACACGTGCAGGTTTGTTATGTGGATATATTGCACTCAGGTGTGAGGATAGTACTCAATTGGTAAATTTTTCAACCCATGCTTCCCTTTCTCTACCCTCTAGTAGTCTGCAGTGTCTATTGTTCCCGTGTCTATGTCCATGAGTGGTCAATGTTTAGCTCTCACTTGTAAGTGAGAACATGCAGTAGTTGATTTTCTTTGCCTATGCTGATTCACTTAGGATTATGGGCTCCGTCTCCATCCATGTTGCTACAAAGGACATGATGTTATTCTTTTTATATCTGTGAAGTATTCCATGGTGTATATGTACCACATTTTCTTTATCCAATCCACTGTTGATGGGCACCTAGGTTGACTCCATGTCTTTGCTATTGTGAATAGTGCAGCCATGAACATAAAAGTGCATGTGTCTTTTTGGTATACTGATCTATTTTCCTTTGGGTATGTACCCAGTAATGGGATTGCTGGGTCGAATGTCAGCTCTGTTTTAAGTTCTTTTAGAAATCTCCAAACTGCTCTGCAGTGTCTGCTATATTCCCACCAACAGCGCATAAGTGTTCAATGGGAATTTATTAAGAAAACATATGCTTAAGCCCCGCCACCAAGCTTAATAAGTCAGAATCTATAGGGAGAGGACTTTAGTATCTGTATTTTTAAAAGCTTTTAAGAATCACTGACTTGTGGCAGGAGTAGAATGACATGATTTCACTAAACCTTAATTAGAGTTAAATTTTGGCATGGAGCCATTCAGCTATATAAGGGAAATTATTTTCTCTGGGAATCTCCAGTAGATTCCTGCTAATCACTTGTGTGATCAAGTGTTGTATTTATTTATATCTCAGTTTTCGTCAGCTAATACATGAATATTTACTGATTATATACTTTTTCCATCACTTAACTTTTAAAATATTTCCATCATTTAATATTTAAATAGATAGTGACAGATTCCTTTAGATTCAGTTAGTTCTGACTCCATTGTCATGGTGATATGGTTCAGCCTTCTAAGTGATTTCAAGCTTTGCCCTTCTCTGAAAGCAATATGAGAATGTATTTTGATATAATTCTTTCTCTTTCAAAACCAAGCGTATTTCCAAATATTTGTTGGTTTTTCTTGGTTGACTCTTTTAATTTTTAATGATCTTGATGATATTAAAGCCATTTGCACTTTTATAGCTTATAATATACAAGGCAAAATCATTCTTTTCTGGGAACTCAATCTGTTTCATGCATCTTTTATTGCCTACCCACCTCTAATAGTCAAAACAGCATAGCACCAAAGGTAATTACAGCTCTTAGGTTGAGTGGACTTCAGTAAGATTACTTAGATTGTAGTCATTCTTGAAATTACAGAAATAATTTATTGGTTCAAAATTTTGATAATTAAAAATAATCCATGGACCACAGTAGAGTAGCTCTTGGACAGTAGCAGATGTCTTGAGAAGGGGCAGGCTGAATTTTTTTCCCAAGTGAATCACTATTTCTCTTCATGACATTTTTCAGTCTTGATGGGTGCTTCTATAAAATGGCAGTAATAAAGCATTTGATAAGTTCTTACATAATCCCTTCAAGAAAAAATATAGGTTATAATAACATTGATAAAATATAGACGTTGAACCAAGTCTCTATAAAATATGATTATTTGTAAGAATAAAGCAATTATAATTCAAGACATCTAACATTATTTTGAAACACAAAGTGGAAATTTAATAAAAATAACACCAACATACTAAGAGAATTTAATTTTTTGTGACCCTTCAGAGTTTTTATTTCCATTATTTACAGTAGCCAACTATTTATAGTTACTGATATCTTGTAACCACTTCCATGATTGTATATAGTCATACATTATGTTAATGGTTATATTATATTATTATTCGACTATATCCCATTGTTGAATTCTTATGTTATTTATAATAAAACATGACATTTTCAATTTTTACCACCCTTTTATTTCTAGGTGACATTTCCTTTTTAAAAGTTTTAAGGTTTAAAAAATTTTTGTGGGTACACAGTTGGTGTATACATTTATGGGGCACATGAGATACTTTGATACAAGCATGCAATAAGCAATAATCACATCATGAAAAGTGAGGCGTCTATCCCTTCAAGCATTTATCCTTTGTGTTACAAACAATCCAAATATACTCTTTTAGTTCTTTTAAAATATACAATTAAATTATTTTTTGTACCCATTAACCATCCCCACTTCCCACACCCCCATCCCCATTACCCTTCCCAGCTGTTGGTAACCATTCTTCTGCTCTCTGTCTCCATGAGTTCAACTGTTCTGATTTTTAGCATCCACAAATAAGTGAGCACTTGAAAAGTTTGTCTTTCTGTATATGACATTTCACTTAACATAATGACCTCCAGTTCCATCCAGGTTGTTGCAAATGACTGAATCTCATTCTTTTTTTAATGGCAGCATAGTACTTCTTTTTGTATATGTACCACATTTTCTTTGTCCATTCATCTATTGATTGACACTTAGGTTGCTTCCAAGTCTTGGCTATTGTGAACAGTACTGTAACAAACATGGGAGAGCAGATATCTCTTCAATATACTGATTTCCTTTCTTTGGGGGCATATACCCTGCAGTGGGGTTGCTGGATCATATGGTAACTCTATTTTTAGTTTTACGAGGAACCTCCAAACTATTCTCTGTAGTGATTATACTAATTTACATTTCTGTCAACAGTGTATTAGGCTTCCCTTTTCTCCACATCCTTGCTAGCATTTGTCATTGCCTCTCTTTTGGATAAAAACCATTTAACCTGGGTGAGAGGATATCTCATTATAGTTTCGATTTGCATTTCCCTGATGATCAATGATGTCACGCACCTTTTCATATGCCTGTTTGCCATTTGTATGTCTTCTTTTGAGAAATGTCTATTCAATTATTTTGCCCATTTAAAATTAGATTATTAGATTTTTTTCCTATAGAGTTGTTTGAGCTCCTTGTGTATTCTGGTTATTAATCTCTTGTAAAGTGAGTAGTTTGCAAATATTTTCTCCCATCCTGTGGATCGTCTCTTCACTTTGTTGATTGTTTTTAACTTGATGTGATTCCATTTGGTTGCCCGTATTTGTGGGGCATTACTCAAGAAATTTTGTTCAGACCAATGTAGTGGAAAGTTTCTCTAATGTTTTCTTATAGTAGTTTTGTAGTATGAGGTCTGAGATTTAAGCCTTTAATCTACTTTGAATTTATTTTCATATATGGCGAGAGATAGGAGTCAAGTTTCATTCTTCTACATTCTTCTTCTATATTGATATCCAGCTTTCCCAGCAACATTTATTAAAGATTCTGTCATTTCTCTAATATATGTTCTTGGCACCTTTGTTGAAAATGAATTCACTGTAGGTGTATGAATTTGTTTTGGGGTTCTCTATTCTTGATGATATTTTGAATCACATTCTGATTGATTATAACATTCTGGTTATAGCAAACAATGTAATTCTATATTTTAACTATATTTTATGTATTTTATATTATAAGAATACTTATTGTGTGATTTTATAAAATTATAAAAGAATTTTTTAATAGAAACCAACATTGCAGGACATAAAAGTATTTTAATGACACTTTCAAATGTAGAAAAACTTACTTTTAACATATTTAAATAGGGCTATGTTTTCACATTGTTAAGTGTAGAACTTTAAAAAAATCTAAATCTATAAACATCTTCAGTTATAATAATTTAACTATCTGCATCAATTAGGATTCAAAATACTTTAGGAAGAAACTATGACATGTTTCCTTCTCTTTGTGAACATTTATACTATGAATCCAAATTACATTATAAATGTTTGATTAAATTGATCTCTTCTAACCCTTGTAAAAGATTAGATCTCATAAAAAATTAAAATATACTAAAATAATTTTTGTTTATGCAATTCGAGCATAACTTAATATATATATTTTTCATTATAAAAGTAATTCATAACATTAGCAGAACATTTAGAAAATTATTTGAATTAATCATGGTAAATACTGTTAATGTTTTGTTTTTCTTTCCAGTTCTTTTCAAATGAATAAGTGTGTGTACTTTTTAAAACCAAATTTATAATCATATTTAAAAATTAATCTTTTATCTTAATTCTATAATAAGAGTTTCTTCACGTTTGTAACTGTTCTCAGAAAATATTCCTTTATCAGTGTTTCTTATTTTTCCATTTTAAGTAATGTTATGGTGAACATTTTTGTACTTAGAATAGATTTTTAGAGAATTAAAGATGTCTATATATAGATATCACAACCATAATCATATGTAAGATTATGGATATAGAAAAGATATTCTATATAAGCCTTTTTAAAACCTATTAGGAGGTTGTTTTAAATGTTAAAAAAAATCTTGATCTATGACATTTGATTGACAATGCATAAAATGCTGTAAAACCTTATTAAATATGGTATTACTCCTTCTGACCCTCTCTTTTCAGAATGGTCAAATCTCATTTTCAGCCTGAGTGAGCACTGTCAATAAATGTAAGAAAGCTTGATGAAGGCCTTGGGGGTAGCATGTCAAGCAAATTGCTGGTTCCTTTGGTATAAGAGTGATTTTGGGGTGTCCTTAAGACACATTAAGCAGTTCTGAGTAGTAGGAGAAAATATATTCTCTATAGAGAATTTAGAAATTTTCTCAGTTGAACCCTTGATGAAATAAGTCCTTATTAATTTTTAATCCTGAAATACAATGGTATTATACTGAGTTCCAAGTAAAGAAGTAAATGTAGTGTCATCTGCACCATTGAGGAGGGCGTGATTTGTGAGACTGTGTGTATGATCTTGGCTCCCCCTTGGCAGACATAAAGACTGGATTAGCTCTTGTGCCTTCCTGGGGCTGGAAGCCAAAAGTCAAGATTAAACTAATCTAAATCTTTCCTTTTACAAGTGAGCAAAATGATGCTGAAGGAAGTTAAACTACTTTCCCAAGTTACATACTTGTGTGCCAGAGCCGAGACTTGCAGCGGCAGAGCCCAGTGTAATGACCTTTTCCCTCACCACCATTTAGTTTAGAGTTTCAGAAGTCTTTTTCCATTGTTTGATAATCAAAATAGTAACTTAAATGATAAAAGTGGCCCATTATTAGCTGGCTGTTATCCTTTAAAAAAATCTGTGAAAAGGGTTACCGAAATGATGTATACTTTTCCAAAGGTTCATGAAAACAAAGTTATCAGAGGTATAGCAAAAATTTGTAGTAAGTCAAAAGCGTTAAATGATTTAATGTCTTCTTTGAAAAAATCCTGTCAGATCCGTGTATTTTCGACGTTGTATCAGTTTTTATTTTAGCTGGATCCTTCATTTTTAGCTCTTTAATCACACTCAGACAGATCTTGAATGCAAAATCGTTAGTGTGGGTGGCAGAAACAGAGAGATAGCAGCTTGCTTATTTTAATATTTAATCATTTCCCCTCTCAGCTTGAGTTGAAAAGACAAAAAGCCTGTGAATATATCAAGGAAGATTGTGGAATCCATTGTCCCTCATAAACAAAAATCTCCTGATTGACCAATTTCATGTACCATACAGACATCTTTTTTCTTGGTATTTGATAGTTGATTACTTCCACTAGTTGGTAAAATTAGATGATTTTTATGCTTTTTTCCCCAACCTCTCACCTTTTTTATTCGAGGGAGATTTGCCAAGTTGTAGAATGTGTAACTTTCAGAAACATTGAACTTTTTTTCAATTGCTTATTCATTTGAAGAACTTTCCTATGAACTATTAATTATTAGCAGGTTAGTATAATTCTTGAACTGAAATCTCTATTACTTACTGCACAGGGTTCAAAGAGGTGGTGGTACTGCTGAATAATGTTCAGAGGCATTGATCTTCTCAGCCACAGACTTTCTTTCAGATGTTGGGTCAGTCTGGCTGGGACATCTGTCACCTCCCCATGGTCAAGGCCCATCCAACCAGCTGGACGTGCCATTTCCCATCTCATCTCCTCTATGCCACACCCTTGGCTGAAGATGATGGCCTTCCCAGAGAAAAGAGCCAGTCTTTAGTTGATGAATGAATTGTTCATGGAACCCTGGGCCAGATTTTTTCTTCCAGTTGTCTCTGGTAAATTTATCCTGCCACCACAATTAAGAATAAAGGGGTGAGGATGTAGAGTTTTTGCAAAGGCACATTCCCTGTAGAATCATCGCTTTTTGTCTTTTTTTTCTCTTTCTCCCTTCTCTTTTCCCACATTGTGACTGCTGTTGCCCATAGCAACCACCATTATAACATTCACAGCAGCTTTTACTACAATGTGAGGGAATCCCAAATTAGAAATTATTTGCCTTTTCTATATAGGGACACAATTCTTCATTATTTAATGAGCTTAGCATAGGGTTAAATCATTGAACAGTCTGTTCTGGAGAATTTCATATTTTTACATGCCCTATAGTTATTCATTTCTCTACTTATACTGATTTTATTGATTGTTTATGCCATTTTAATTTGGTAGTAGATCCCTAGAGAAACAAGGTCTTTTTGTGTCTTGGCCTCAGATTCATCCCCAAAGTCTCAGTTCAGAATGACTCACTTCCTTACTAATAATTACACATCAGAATTATTTAGCTAGCCCTGTGTATAGTCCAGTAACTATGCTGAGGGCCTTGTATACATTGTCTAATCCTCAACGTAATTTTGCAAGGTAGGTGTGATTACCTATATTCTACTGATGAGAACAGTGAGGCTCTAGGAGGTATTTTGCAAAGGCTTTATTTATAGTTAATAAATGATGGTATCTAAACCCTTCAGACCCCAGGCACTGGAGCTCTTTTCGAATCCACACTAACTCTGTTAATGAGAATTACTTGCAGTTCCACTTAGTTTTAAAGCCCATAGATGTTCCTTCAACACTCTTTTTCCTGGATTTGCAACATCTCGTTTCTCTTGAGGAAGAGTCTGCTGTTTGCTGACTACCTATCTATAGGCATTCATTTAGGTTGGCCTAGTCCCCAATTTTCCCTTACTTCCAAATTTCTCTCCTTAATTCTTATCTTCCACCTTCCTCTCTGATTTATGCCATTGATTTTACCCCAGACTTTAATGTTGACACCTTGTGCTGTTTCTACAAGTTCAGACTCTCCATGGAAGGCTTAAAGAAAATGAAGACTAGGGAGGAAAAGAGTGGAAAGGGGAGAAAAAGGGGTAAGGTGTTCTGAGCTTGAGACCAATGCTCCGAAGCAGTAGAATAGGAATTGGATAGCATGGAGGAGAAAAACTCTAACAAACTGTATCTAGCCAGTTTTTCAAAATATTTTAGGACATCTTGTTTATAGAATATTCATTCTTACATCTAACCCAGATTTGCACTGTAGAGTGAGCCAATATCTTCTTGTTCTGTCCATGGTAGATATGGATAACAGTTATTCAGCAATCTCCTTTTATATTTGATAATATGTATTATATTTTCTCATATGTAAGCTGAGCTCTGTAGGAGTACTTTATTCTCACTAGTGATAAGTATGAGAAGACTAATATCTAATTCCAAACAGTTTTTGATGCAAGCCCCTGTCATACTGTTTTACGTAACAATACTGTTAATCTATAGACATATAATTTTTTTTTTTTCCCTTGGGATGGAGTCTTACTCTGTTGTCCAGGCTGGAGTGCAATGGCACTATCTCGGCTCACTGCAATCTCTGCCTCCCAGGTTGAAGCAATTCTCCTGCTTCAGCCTCCCAAGTAGCTGGGATTACAGGTGTGCACTGCCATGCCCGGCTAATTTTTGTATTTTTTAGTAGAGATGGGGTTTCATCATATTGGCCAAGGTCATCTCGAGCTCCCGACCTTGTGATCTGCCCACTTCTTTTAACTTATTTCTACATGAGTTTATTCTGCAAATGTTTCAGGGCAGCTTATAACTATATATACACATATATATCTATATCTATTTAATGGTGGGGAGAGTGGGTAGTTTTGGTCAAAGGTACAAAATTTCAGTTAGAATGAAGAAGTTCAAGGGATCTAGAACTTGTAGAATATGATGATTATAGCTAATAACAATATATTGTATCCTTGAAAATCAGGAAAATAGATTTTAAGTGTGCCACTAAAAAAATGATAAGTATATGTGGTAATGCATATGTTAATTAGCTTGATTTAGCTATTCCACAATGCATAATATTTCAGAACATGATGTTGCACATCATAAATATATACAATTTTTATTCATCAGTTAAAAATTAATTTAAAATACAGATACAAGGGGAAAATATAAATGGGAAATAAAAATCATGATTACATAAAATATCTTAAAGCATACTTTTAAAAAGGGAAAAATCTGACTCATGAAAATTTAAAATGAACACATGTCACAGATTTTATTTATTAATTGATGAGGGAACCAGCAAAATGTTAAAAACTGGTCCAAAGAGCACTTGATTTGTATTAGATTTATTGCAATTTATTATTGCTGAATTAGATATAAAATTGGTTAATGCCCAACAGAGCCATAAAGCATACCTTAGGTTCCACCAGACAGACTTTATTTGCATTTCTACTGCACAAAATCTACAAGGTAACCTCTGTCCCAACTGAGTTGTAAACAGCCACTAAGTAGAAAGTCAAGCCCAGCAGTGCACTAAAAGCATACCTAGGAATCTCATTTGCCTATTTCCAAGATTCAGATAATTTTTCTGAGAAATAATACAAACTTAGTGTGAGGAACCAAGACCAATGTGGAAAATAGAACATAAGTACGTAGGCTATAAGGGCATATTGTATTTGCTATTTGAAAAGTGTTTTGAATTTTCTGGCAGCCAAAGTGAAAAGAATATATAAAAGGCTAGAAGACTTTATGGTTGGAAAGAAGAAATACATCGGTTCCTTCAGGGAAAGAACATTTTTTTTTTCTTTTAAGAAAAAGACAAGTTTATCTTGAGGAGCTTCATATTAGGGGCGGAGGGACAGGGGCTTGGAATTACACATGCCATGGTCCTCAGAAACAACCTTCTGGCTGATGCAGTAACAGATGTCATAGGGTGATTTCCTCAGCGTTCCCTATGATGAAAGACTCGGACATAACCTTAAAATCCACCCAGGGAAAATGATTCCAGTGGGGCAATGGTGGATTGAGAAAAAACTGAGCACAAGATAATTATCTGACTTTAAGATGCACCTACTTGAACGATCTCCGGCAATTATTCATTATCAAAGAGATGTACAAGAATCACTCAAGGATTGCTGGACCCCTTTTACTATTCTGCCAAGGGTAGTGTTAAGGGAGGAGGAGCGGTCTTGCCAGGGCAAGAAGAATACATTGATATTTAAAAGGTATGTAGCATAGTGCTTGGTATAAAGTCAGTGTCCAATAGACTGTAGATACTATTGTGATCACTGTAATTATTATTATTTTTTATATTACTTTAACTTCCAGGATAGATGTGCAAAACGTGCAGGTTTGTTACATAGGTCTACATGTGCCATAGTGGTTTGCAACACTTATCAACCTTTCATCCAGGTTTTAAGCCCTGCATGCATTAGGTATTTGTCCTAATGCTCTCCCTCCCTTTGCCCCTCATCCCTTGACAGGCCCCGGTGTGTGATGTTCCCTTCCCTGTGTCCACGTGATCACTGTAATTATTACTATTATTATTTAAAATTTTCTATGCTTCTTAGACATCTAAGTTTGGATGTCAGGTAGACTGAAGTTTAGAGGAGAGCCTGGGCCTGGTGATAAGTGTTTGGGAGTTGTCAGTGTACAAGTGTTATGTTAAGCTGTGGGAGGGCCTGGGTGAGAAGGGTTGAGAGGTGGTCACATACATAGGACAGTACAAATAGCAAATATGGGGTGTGATAGTAATCTAATACCCTTCCACAAATATAATTTCCCCAATAAGACTTTCCCCAGAAAAAGAAGTCATTATTTGAAAAAGACACACGCACACACATGTTGATAGCAGCACAATTCACAATTGCAAAGATATGGAACCAACTTAAGTGTCCATTGAACAATGAGTGGTCATACTACTCAGCCATAAAAATAAATGAAACAATATCTTTTGCAGCAACTTGGATGGAGCTGGAGGCCATTATTCTAAGAGAAGCAATTCAGGAATGGAAAACCAAATAGTGTATATTCTCACTTATGAGTGAGAGCTAAGCTATGAGGATGCAAAGGCCTAAGAGTGACATAATGGGCTTTAGGGGCTTGAGGGTTAAGGCTGGCAGGGGAGCAAGGGATAAAAGACTGCATATTGGGAACAGTGTACACTGCTCAGGTGATAGGTGCTTTAAAATCTCAGAAATCACCACTAAAGAACTTACCTGTGTAACCAAAAACCACCTGTACTCCAAAAACTATTGAAATAAAAGAAATCATTTGCATTGTAAAAACAACAACAACAACAAAAAGACTTTTTCCAGGGAACGTAACCTCAACCTCAGAGATTGAAATGCATGTCTTTCATAATTTCATTTTGAAAATTAAGAAGATGCAGTTTGATTTTCACAAAACTCTAGCAAGTAGGCGTGGCAGGGCATTTTTATCACTCTTTATAGTTGGCAAATTAAGATATACTACGATATAAAAGCAAAGTGATATGCTCAAGATGTACACGTATGTAGCAAATGGCAGAGTTAAGTCTTTGACTGCAGAGCTTCTGATTAGTTCAACGCTGTTCCATCTTCTCTTTCCATCCTGCTGTCTGTTCTCTCTTTACCGAGTTTAGTTGTGTTGCTTTTGATAAAGGATCCAAATGGACATGATCATAGAGAGCTGGTAAATATTTTCTCAGATGCTATCCTCTGCCTTCCTTCCCAGCCTGGCTTTCTATGCAAACTTAATAAGCACGTTCCTTGTGTTGTAATTTAGGATAGTGACTAAAATGTTAAATAATGCAGATGCAAGGCCACTTCTAGCTATTGTTTCTTCAGTCCAAACGGTCATACTTTGGGCGATGGGTTGTGTAAAGTAGTTGGTTCTCCATTAAGGAACTGAATTAAAACCTGGAACTTATTTCTTATGGGCCACTGCACTGTTGTTAGGGCTTAGTCACAGTCCATTTGACTGGATAGATGGCTGAAAGTAAGAAATGTTTTATTACAATACAAGAAAACCCCAAACTACTCATTCTACAAGCTATCACCTTAAAAAGCAAGTCATTAAAAGGCACAATAATTAAAGCAGTGCTGTACACTGACCTTGTCACTTGATTCTCTGAAACACATAAATTGTTTGCAGCATCAGTCAGCTTTTGATTTGTAGTGTCTTTGAAAAACAATTTAAATTATGTATTGGAAAGAGGCCAGGAGACCCATCTGCTGGGAGTTTGTCTTTCTAAATTGGGTGCAGTGGGTAGTGCTGAGGGGAAATGACACACCTCTCTTATGAATATTTTCATGAACCTTCTCAGTCTCTAGAGAATCCACCCATGCACTGTTAAATTGTGTCATTTGTGGGAACACAATGACAAGGGCCTAAATTGGAAAGCAATACAGATTTAGCAAGAAAATGTTTTCCATTAAAAGGGGACCCTGCTAATTTTCTGTGTCTAATGTAAAGAGTGAGAGGTATTGAATAAACTACAGCATCAAATCCTAACCCAAAAGGCCTACTTACTTTTGTTACTAAATTAACATACTACCTGATATTCCACTTAAATAATCAAAAAACGGAATTGTAATCACACATCAAAAAACGGAATTGTAAGATTTCTGTGAAGAGAGGAAAAATGAAGTAAAAGGAAGGAAGAGATGATATAGTTGAACTTGGACCAGAGCTGCTGCTTCTTCCATCTCCTCACTGGAAATCAACAATCTCAGTAGCATTCAGAATTTATTAAGTGCTTTCTATGTATCAGGAAGTGCAAATGTATTATCTCCTTTATCATCAGGAAAATTTCATTATTTCACTTTGTAGGAAAAGGCAATGAAGTTTAGAAAGATTAACAAATTGGTCTAAATTTCCCTAGCTAGTTTTCTATAGAGAACTTGCATTCTTCATAGAAATGTCTTCTCTGGTTTTTTTTTTTTCCTCTCCTCATTTAGCTCCTATTTTTGCCCTGGTAAAAGTATAGAAAAAGAAAAAAAGAAGTGAACACAGATGTGGCCTATGCCTGCTTGAAAGTAGGAAAGAAGGATTATCAAAAGAAGGGAGAAAATGACATAGAAAAGAATTTTTCAGGTTATCTAAATTGATGCTTTCATTTTCAAATGGGTTAACTATAGTTTCGAGATAACAAAGTAAAACATTTGGTGAAAAATAAATCTGTATTAGAACTGTTACCCACTGTCAGCCCAATACCTTTCACATATCACGTTGCTTTTCATCAAGTCTGGAAAATGCCCATTTTTCCCTTTTGAGAAAAATCTGTTGGCACTTACCTGTCTGACGTCATCTTTTGCTAAAGGAATCAACTGCTTAGGAACTTCCATTTAGCTACCTATAAACTATGAGTGTGTTCTATTGATGTTTATGTTCACTTATCAGGAATCATAATTTCCTAAGTTCATGGTGATTGTTTCAACAATTTTATTTATTTTTTGCTAGAGTGAATTTGAAGATGCCAATTTTTCCTTCAAATAAAAAAAATCTCTTCAGTACTTTGTTTATCAAGTATAGTTGAGGTATATATGAAAGGTTGCTTGAAAGAAAAAACAAATTGGATCCTAAAAAACATTTTGGAAAATATTATATACAACTTTAAATAATTTTCACTGTTTGATGTATTCAATTTTACAGAAAAATGGGTTTAATTAAACTGAAGGAAATAAACAGAAAGGAGAGGGCTGGCTGACAGTTTTATCCAATGTGACCTAGGAATTGAAAGCAAATACCATCAACCACTCTAATTTTTATTTCTTCTGTAAATAATATACAGCAGGACTGGAAGCAAGTAATCTCCTTCTTGCAGTGCTCCATTCCCTTCCTTTTTTGCACAAATGCTTCCCTTTAATGTTGACAATAATCAGGTAACAGATGTCCGAGGCAGTTCCTCTGTATTATGATAATCAGATGTATCATTTAAAATATCAGATTATTAGATTAGAGCTCCAGTTCATTCCTTTTGAGGGAATTCTTTAAAAGTGATAAATGGGTACCATCTATGGGTACGTTTGGATATGACCAATCTGTGTCTGGTTTTAGTTAATGTTTAATTGTTGTTATTCAGAAAGCCTCAGCTGCATAAGTAGTTGCTCCTATCTTATATTTAATTGGTATTTTTTTTCAATTTGAAAATTGAATATGCTCACACATGCTCCGACATTTTTTTCATTTTATGTCATTTTTTTCCCTGCAATCCACAAATTCTCTGCGTCTTCCTTTTGTGAGCGTGCTGGTGTGAAACAGCTTCAGTGACAAAGCAGCTTAGGAATTAGAAGAGTTTATCATACATTAGCCCTAGGTATTACTGGCTGTAGAATTTTCTTTTTTAAGACAAAGTCTCACTCTGTCGCCCAGGCTGGAGTGCAGAGGCACAATCCTGGCTCACTGCAACCTCCATCTCCCAGGTTCAAGCGATTTTCCTGCCTCAGCCTCCTGAGTAGCTGGGATTACAGGCACACACCACCACGCCAGGCTAATTTTTGTCTTTTTAGTAGAGACGGGGTTTCACTATGTTGGTCAGGCTGGTCTTGAACTCCTGATCTCAGGTGATCCTCCCGCCTTGGCCTCTCAAAGTGCTGGGATTACAGGCGTGAGCCACGGCACCCAGCCTGGTTGTGGAATTTTTAGCTAACTACTTCTCTGAGAGGCACATTCCTCATCTGCAATGTGGGAATAATCATAGGGTTGTTTCATTCAGTAGTGTATGAGAACTGCTTAATTAATTTTAAAATGAAATGTAAACTGATAGTAGAAATGTAAGGTGGTATTCATGCTGTATTTGCTTCTTTTTTTTTTTTTTTTCCCTAAAGACATCCATTCCAAACCAGAGAGGTTTGCATTTTTTTTTCCTTTAGGAGAGCTCCCAAAACATTACTGCTTAGTGCTGACTCCTTTGTGACCCTGCTCTACTTTGAATCTACCTTCACAATTAAGTCTACCCTTAGAATCTTTACCCACAATGCAGAGATGTATTTAAGTGCATGTTTATATCCTCCTTGGACTCATTTCCTTGAAAGCAGGTAGAAAGGGTGATCTCACTTATCTTTGCATCCCTAGCATCTAGTACTGGGATTTGTCAGTTGTAAGTTCTTGTAAGTCCCTGTTGAACCAGATTTAATTCAGAAGACTAGAAAGCAGGAATTCTTTGTTCCACTCTTTCATTTGGTTTTCTTTTTTTAAACGAAGCGGCGGTTTGCCTTTCTAAAAGAATGGTTTATACTGGGTCACATGTTTACTGATTTTTATGAAAAGAGCAAATGGTAGGAATTAAATTGTATTCATGTAACTTTCTTTTTACTGTAATCTTAAAAAAAGAGGGAGTTGATGATGTCACATTGCTTGGCTGTTTTCTGTGTGGAAAAAATTACTTTTCAGTTATTTATTATGAATTACCTTTCTTCTTTACAGAATATGGTTGAAATTAACAATATCAAGGTACATTTTATTCCAACAGGGTGCAAACTAATTAGAAAGCACTTTGGGAAATTCAATTTTAGGAAATGTTTTATGTTAACTTTAAGATATAAAGAAAATTGAAAAGTGAATTTAAATCAAGTGTAATGTCTTTCATGAATTTCTTTTAAGTGTGATTATTATTTCTAATATCCACCTTTACTCAGTTCTTCTTTAAACATTTAGTAAGCATGAATAAATGAATTTAAAATATTTATTTATTTTTTACTTTAAGTTCTGGGATACATGTGCTGAACATGCAGGTTTGTTACATAGGTATACATGTGCCATGGTGGTTTGCTGCACCCATCAACCTGTCATCTAGGTTTTAAGCCCCACATGCATTAGGTATTTTTCCTAATGCTTTCCCTTCCCTTTCCCTCCACCTGCCTACAGACCCCGGTATATGATGTTCCCCTCTCTGTGTCCATGTGTTCTCATTGTTCAACTCCCACTTATGAGTGAGAATATGCAGTGTTTGTTTTTCTGTTCCTGTGTTAGTTTGCTGAGGATGATGGTTTCCATCTTCATCCATGTCCCTGGAATGAATGAATTTTTAAATAAGATTCAGGGAAAAAATAATTATTAGTCTTTCTAAAAGTTTGTTTTCTGGGCTGGGTGCGGTGGCTCATGCTTGTAATCCAAGCACTTTGGGTGGCTGACGTGGGTGGATCACCTGAGGTCAAGAGTTTGAGACCAGTCTGGCCAACATGGCGAAACCCCATCTCTACTAAAACACAAAAAATTAGCTGGGTGTGGTGGTGGGCACCTGTAATCCCAGCTACTTGGGAGGTTGAGGCAGGAGAATTGCTTGAACCTGGGAGGCAGAGGAGATTTCACCATTGTACTCCAGCCTGGGTGACAGAGCAAGACTCTGTTTAAAAAAAAAAAAGTTTGTTTTCCATTAGTTTCATTTAAAAATTTCTCTTTCTAGGAATTCACAATGTAATTTTGTTCCACTTTTTTGTATCATGGTAACATACACTTAACATAAAACTTCCCATTTTAATTATTTTTAAGTGTACAGTGGATTAAGTATATTCACATTGTTTTGCAACCATCACAATCTAGAATTTTTTCATTTTCCCAAACTGAAACTGTACACATTGAATAGTAAGACCCAGTTTCCCGCTTTTCTTAGCACCTGGAAACCACCATTCTCCTTTCCAACTCTCTGAACTGGGTTATTCTAGGTACATCAGGTAAGCAGAGTCATAGTATTTGTCCTTTTGTGCCTGCCTTATTTCACTTAGTATAATGCCTTCATGGTTCATCCACATTGTGGTATGTATCAGAATATCCTTCCTTTTTAAGGTTGAATAATATTCTACTGTATTTCTATGCCACATTTATCTGTTTACCTCTCAGTGGGCATTTGGGTTGTTTCCATACCATTAAAGAATTTCCCAGTGACTTAATGCTTCTAAGCCTATAATTTTACCAATTTGAAAATGCCTCAACAATGATGAATTTGGCATAGTCATTTGACCTTTTTACTCTAAAGAGACCATAGAGTGAGCTCAGGGTACTGATACTGGAGCCAACTGTGTGGGCTCATATCTTGACTCTGTAGATCACTAACATGTGACCTTGAGTAGGTTATTCGGCCCTCAGGGACCAGGTATTCATATTTTACAATAGAAATAATAATAGCATAACAATGTCACAGGATCCTTTGGGTGTTGCTTTTCCAGCTGGAAACCTCTGTGGCCATTGGCACCTTTGCCTGAGTTTTGCTCAGGCCTGCTAGGCTCGTTCTGCCCACTTGGCCCAGCAGGCCATGCTTGGCTTGTGCTACCAGCCCAGATCCTACTCCTGCCAAGGGCGAGCCAGGTGCAGAGTGGCCAGGGGTGTGTGAGTGAGTGTGGGGTCCGACCACTGTGCACAGTCAGGTGTGCTGGCTGCAGCAAGGCAGACAGCTCCAGGTGCTAGTACAGGTGCCAGCTCCATATGAGGCTGTGGCTGGACCAGTTGTACCACAAGCAGCTTCCACGGGGGTACCTGGGAACGTGGTTGTGCCTGGAAGCTTGGAGATGCCAGGAACCACAGAGCCCCAAAGAGGGTGTCACAGCCCTCGCTCAGAGAGCCCCTAGGGCTCCCCAAAGGGCTGCAGTTCTTTTCTCCTCATCACCTGCCACCTGGTGAGCAGGGGGCATGTTTCAGCCCTGTTTGTCTTACAGCTCTTTCAGGCTTGCCAAATGGTGGGTCCCAAATTCTTGGTAGGTCCCAAATTCTTGTCCCACGTCTAGGAAGAATGAGGTACGTGGACAACTGGAGGGTGAGGAAGGCAGAGAGGAGCTTCATTGAGCGACAGAACAGATCTCAGGAGACCTGAAATGGGTAGCTGCTTTCCGCAGGCAGATTGTCCTGACAAGTCTAGGACATCCAAGTGGGTAGCTTCCTCTTGCAGCTGATAGTCCTAACGTCTGTGTGAGTCTGGCTGAGTCTGGCTGTTCTTACGGGCTCAGAAGGGAGGAAGTGCGTGTTGATTGGTCCATGGGTAGCCATGGGCTGGCTTGGAAAAAGCACCGTTAAGTTCTCACTTTCCCAGGCAGATTTTGTCTGGAACTGGCAGCCTGGCCCCAGGCTTTAGGCCCTCCCTGGTTTGAAGGTGGGATTTCTCCGGAAACCCTCCCCTTTCCACCCAGTCTCCCTCCTCACATCAACATGTAGTCCACGTGCCTAGGCTGTTTGTGCTGAGGGTCACCCGCAGGCCCAGGCAGAGCTGCCCTTAGCCACTTCCCTGGGCCTCCTTCCCCACTCGTCAGCGCCCAAAGTCCAAAGGGGGCTGAGGCAGCAGGGAGCTGGCATGTCATTCCTGCCCCGAGCACGTGCACACCTGGCTGTGTTGCCACAGCACCTGGGCTTGGCCACAACTTTGCTCCACACTGGAAGGGGCGCCGAGAGTGGGGATAGGCCAGGGAGTGGGAACAGGCACTTCTGAGCCTGCCCGTGGAGGGGCTTATCGGGCCCCTGAGAGTGCAGGAATTCCTGGGTTTGGAGCTGTGATTGGGTGGCTGTAGCTGCGACTGAGAGCGCGGACTCCTGCCGCAAACTCGGTGGGGGTTGGGACTCCCGCCTCTTCCGGGCTCCGTCGGGCCCTATGGAGTGTGCAACCCTGGCCACACCTCCCCCGCGGCAGCCAGTGTTTTCACAGCGGCCACTCTGGATGGGCTGTGGCTGTGAATGGCAAATGAAGAAGGATATTTAGTTCTGCTTGTGAAAAACGTATCGCAAATGAGAGCACTTCTTAACTATGTCACCTCAATTCATTTAAGCATATATGGACTGAATGCTCTAATCAAAATATTGTGTAAGTGCTCTAGCAAATACTAACGGGACTGTATAGTCTTTTTCTTTGGGGTGCTCAGGGCAGAATATATTTCTGTTATTAGAGCTGATTATAAAGTACGATTTTTAAATTGTGAAATTTTTAATTGAGAGAGATCATTTCAGAATATAGGAAATTGGGAAAGATTTCAATGATAATGGTAATACCTATGTGCCATAAACAAGCGTGTCTTTCATTTAATTCTTATGAAAAATATATGTAGCAAATTGGAAGCTTATTATTAGCTGCTTAACAACACGTGAGGGCAGTAAGGATTAGCGAGGTTGCCCGAAGAGCTTACAGCTGATAAGAGGCAGAGTTGAGTTATAAACGAAGATCTGCCTGATTACACGGCTTGTATACACTTGTGTTCATCATTTTACTACATCGTGCCTCAGGCTGAAAGTGTAACTATTTGAGATGGGTCTGGAAGGAGATGTAAGGAAGAGTGTGGAGGAAGAACGTTGCAGATAAGTGGCAGGGCTGTGCTCAAGTGAAGTGCATGCTCAAGGCTTCACTGGCATATGATTAAGGCAAGGATGAGTTGGACAAGTAATTTGGATATGAAATTGCAGAGTAGAAATCCTAGGCAGAATGCCAGTTGGTGTTTGAATTAGTAGGCAATGGCAAGATATCAGAGATTTATGTACAGAAATGTCGCAGTTGCCTTCATGAAAACTAACCAGCGGAAATACAGAGGATGAAGAGGAGTAGGAGAGAAGTAGATTGAGAACAGTTAGGAGGCTGTTTGAAGAGTTTTATAGGAGAAGGTCTGGATTAGGGCGATAACCTGGAATGAAAGAGCCCTTGCAGAGGTGGAACCATGGGATTTAGTACCTTCATGGATGAGAAATAAAGGAAAGAATGACAGACTAAAGCTTTAGGTTGAGAGGACTAGTAGCGTGATGGTTCTTTTAATAGGAGTAATAAAATCAGAAGGAGGAACTGGCTTGACAAAAAGGTAGTGAATTCTGTTCTGGTAGTGGAGTATTGCAGTTAATCCTTTTGCTGGTGTACCTAAGAAAGAAGCGTAGGAAGATACCAGCTTTAGTGGAAAAGAAAAAAGATGCTGCAATATTTGAAGGCCTAAAGAAAGGAAGTTTGGGCTAGAGATAGGAAGTTGGAATTTGAAGTAATGCCTCTTTCTTTAAAACAAATCCAAAAATTCCAAGGTTATGTGGGAGCCAGATTTTGTGACCCTAACGGTATTCAACGGTCATAAGATACAACTTCCTGGGTGTGGGGGTATGAAGGGGTTTCTGTCCCTTTCAACAGTAGTCCCTATCAACATGATGTTTACAGAAACAGTGAAACTTTCATTTTGAAACAGAGAACAGCAGTGACCCTTCCTTTAATTCTTTCTAGTTCAACTGACACAAGGTTTAAGTGTTTAAAAAAAGCTTCAGCAAAGTCAGCATTTCTCAGTGTGTTCTGCAAAACATAGATTTTTGGTCTGTGAATAAAAAAAGAGATTGGAAATGCTTGAGTTAAAAGAAGGAAACAATTTTTTTTTTTAAATTATGAAAATCTTGTTTTATTTCACTTTATTTTTTAAAATAAACCATTTTATGGTTTTTTATGGCTGTAGTTAGAGGTGAGTAATCTCCAGCATTAAATTTTGAGACATGCTTATCATCTTTGACTAATGCTGAAAAGTCAGATTATTCTGTAGAATTATCAATACAAAGTAATCAAAAACGCAGAGTAATCTAATCTGTATGAAGAATATGAATTTAGCCAATTCTAAAAATCTGCTAGGTAGCATAAGCAGATAATTGTTCTCAACAAATGCAGCTTTCTAATTTTAAAAACACATAATTATTGCTGTGTTCTTGAAAAATGGAATTAAGTTGGTACAAGAAATTTAAAACAATTCTCGAAGTTATTTGGTAAAATATCTTAAGCTAAGGGGGAACTTATAGTGCCTATGTCGTAAAGGAAAAGTTGAAGAGCGCTGACAAGAGACCTTCGAAGATTCAGAGAGGATAGAGGTTACTGCGGGTGTGATCTGTGAACCTTATGTGACCAATCAATCCCTGTTGGAAGCCGTGCCCTGTAGATAGGAAAAAATGACATTAAAACTAGTCAAAGTCAAAATTGTACTACTAAGAACATACTGTTTACACCTTTCAGTTAAGCAATTCTAAAAATTCCCCTAATTTAATATACATTTTGTGGCTCCTTGTGGTGGTTCAAGAAAAAAGGAGAGATGAAAAAGCTGTTTTGCAATCTGTGCAGTAGAATTCATTCTTTCAACCCTTGTTATTGGTTACAGAACTGTTTTATGCTCTGTTTGAAGAATGCAACAATACACACCATGGCAACCAGTGCATCTGATGCATACTGCATTTTAGCCACCCCAACAAGACTAATAGTATAATAGTAACTATTTTTTATTTCTCTCATTAACTCTTAGCGATATTTTTAGCCATCTTTAAAGCCAAAATTCTCTTATTATCCTGAAGAAAAACTGTCATGCTGAATTTTAAAATAACGTGAATTTCTGAATATAATGGGTAAATTTCCTCACATCGTTACATATTTCATTGCCTTCAGCATATTAGATTCTTTCTTATTTTCTAATTCATATGTATGTTATAAAATAATTATTTAGGTAGTAACAAAAATAAATATGCTCCATTAGCATTTGGGTTCATTAAATCTCTGTTTATCTGAAGTGCATAGACTTCTAACATTATTGGGTTAAAAAAAAGAAAAGAGGCCGGGCGTGGTGGCTCATGCCTGTAATCCCAGCACTTTGGGAAGCCAAGGTGGGCGGATCACCTGAGATTGGGAGATTGAGACTAGCCTGACCAACATGGAGAGACCCCGTCTCTACTAAAAAAAACCAAAATTAGCTGGGTGTGGTGGCGCATGCCTGTAATTCCAGCTACTTGTGAGGCTGAGGCAGGAGAATTGCTTGAACCTGGGAGGCAGAGGTTGCAGTGAGCTGAGATTGCGCCATTGCACACCAGCCAGGGCAACAAGAGTGAAACTCCATCTCGGAAAGAAAAAAAAAATGCGTGAGACAAAAAGAATTGAACTCCTTTTATAAGATTTGTCTCTTCCTGTTTTCTCTTTCTCCATAGCTTGATGAATAAAATAGAAGGCTGGGTGAGATGGAGCTGAGTTTTAGGAGAGTGGACAGCTGTCTTTCCCTTTTCCTTCTCTTCATTGCACTTACATGATTCGGTAGAAACTTCAGGAATTTTAGATACTTTGGGGTCATTATTCCACAACTCAATATTTTACTGTTAAATGTACGAATTTAATGAAGACAGAGTCTGGTTAACAGAATTTATCTATATTTTCATCATTCTTGACAAAATAATAATGATGATAATTTGACATTCCACTGCCTAAAAGCAACTTAAAAAGTTCTATACAAACTTTTTGCCTGGGAGAGGCTTGGGCAATGTGGAATCATAAACGAAAGTTTACTATGCTATGTTCATAGTGTGCTTAGAATTATAAAAATCTATGTATTTAATACTTATATCAACTGTATAAAATGGAAATTAGTATCTTGGTTTTTCTTATTGTATGGGGAGAGGATCAGGAGGTTTGGTCAGCGTACTGGTCTGTTTTCACGCTGCTGATAATGACATACCTGAGACTGGGCAATTTACATAAGAAAGGTTTAATTGGACTTAAATTGGGTTTAATTGTTCCACATGGCTGAGGAAGCCTCACAATCATGGAAGAAGGCAAGGAGGAGCAAGTCACGTCTTACATGGATGGGAACAGGCAAAGAGAGAGAGCTTGTGCAGGAAAACTCCCCCTTACAATAACCATCAGATCTCATGAGACTTACTACCATGAGAACAGCATGGAAAAGACCTCCCCCCATGATCAATTACCTCCCACCAGGTCCCTCCCATAACACGTGGGAATCCAAGATGAGATTTGGGTGGGGACACAGCCAAATCATATCAGTCAGTATGTAAGCAGTGGGGTAGAGATCTGAGCTATAATTCAAAGCCCAAGTCTTATTTACTATGACTCTGGCTTCCTGTGTAAAGAATAAAGATGAATGGATGTGTAGAGCCACAGAAGTTTACCCAATCATGAGAGGTTATTGACTATTTTCTAAAATGCTTTGCTCTTTTTTTTTTTTGAGATGGAGTCTGGCTCTGTCGCCCGGGCTGTACTGCAGTGGCTGGATCTCAGCTCACTGCAAGTTCCGCCTCCCGGGTTTATGCCATTCTCCTGCCTCAACCTCCCGAGTAGCTGGGACTACAGGCGCCTGCCACTTCGCCCGGCTAGTTTTTTGTATTTTTTATTAGAGACGGGGTTTCACCGTGTTAGCCAGGATGGTCTCGATCTCCTGACCTAGGGATCCACCCGTCTCGGCCTCCCAAAGTGCTGGGATTACAGGCTTGAGCCACCGCGCCCGGCCTGCTCTTAAAGTTCGTTCTCATGGTCACAAGTGAGCTCATGCATTTAAACCTGGGAAAACATTTAGATCATCTTTTGACTGAGGCTGCTTATTTACATTACCAGTGTGTGTTGGAGTCAAATGTAGTACATGATAAACTGAGCTCAGTGGATTAACTCCTTCTCTATGGCTTGAGTGCCCCTCCACCTGGTTCAACATTTTGTTATAAAAAAGTTACAATATGCAGAAAAGTTGAAATAATTATATAGTGAATATTTGTAAGTCCATCATCTAGGTTCTACAATTAAACTCTTATGTAGCTTACTTTCAAAATAATGGTGATGTCATTCAAAACTGGACTGTTCATCTGTATCTGCTGCTATGAAGACAGACGTATCTGTATTTCTAACCTATCTACTAAATTACCTAAGGGCTTCCCTCAAAATATTCACTTTTAAAATACTATTCTATACCCAACCTAAACCACTTCAACTGAGATATCGTTCCAGGTATTACTCAGTTGAGTGTGTCAGCAAACTTGTCGTGTTTGATTTTCACAGGTAAAAGATTTGCATTACAATTGAGTTGCCACACAACACCCACCTACACCAACACATTACAAATGCTAGCTGTGAGTCTATTTGCTTCCCCACTTCTCTCATTTCTTCTAAGGGTGAAAAATAGGCAATAAGAGCAGAAAGACTTCTAGGGAAGTCTCTCTCATAGTAGAGTGTTTCCCTTCTGCATCTCTTTTGTGTGTTTTAACAGAAAGAGGCTGCTTCTTAAAGTTTGTATTGAGCACAGTCCTGCTCCGTATTTGTCAAGTGGTTCTCATCTGAAGATTTATGAGGGCATTAGTTATACTATAGGGACCTGGTTGGTTTCAATGTTAATTCTTTGAAGCTACTAGCTTCAGAAGACAATGTCCGTATTTTAATTTAGTAATATGAAAGTCTGCCTTTAGTCTCCTTATTCAAGTTTTCGGGTAGTCTTTCTGATTATGCTCCATGGTTCTGCCCTGGAGGGCAGGATGTGGGACTGAAGATTCAGGGACAGTAGGCATTGATTAAAAATATATACTGTGGCAATGGACTTTGGGGACTTGGAGGAAAGGGTGAGATGGGGTGAGGGATAAAAGACTACACATTGGGTACAGGGTACGCTGCTCAGGAAATGGGTGCACCAAAATCTCAGAAATCACCGCTAAAGAAATTATTCATGGACCCAAACACCACTTGTTCCCCAAAAATCTATGGAAATAAAAAATAAAATTATATATAAATATAAAATATATACAATTATATATAAAATTATGATTCATATATATATTCTCTGATTCTATGAACCTAGAGCACAGTATGTCTGGTTAGTACGCTGTGGTCTAGGTTCATAGAATCAGAGAATTCAAAATCCAGGTAAGTTCAGTTTAATTCTCTAATTTTTTTGATAATTGACCTGTGTGATAAATTATAGCTTCTATATATGAACAGCCAAAATTTTTTCTAGTTGACTATGTCATTTCTGTACATGTAAGTGCTTTTTAACATTAAAGACACATTAGAAAGTTCATCTATAAAAATATAAACATAGAATTGGAGGTGTTTACAATGCTAGTTTTATATGAAGCCGTGTGTTCTGGTAACCCACATGTGCATAACACTGGCAAATTGTGAAAACCCCAGAGGGCAGCCAGCAGAGGGTTTTTTTTTTTCCACATTACTCCAGTAGGGAACTGTTGATCGTGAGAGAAGGAGCATAGGCACAGAAGAAATGGCTTTTGACTCAGTGGTAGAATCTTCCTGGTAACACCCAGTTTGGAAAGTCTTCAGCACATCTAAGATGCCCTTTACACTGTATAACTACAACAGATATCTTTGTAGGAGACATTGTTCTAGAAGGCAGTAGCAGAGTGTTTACTTCATAGGCGTTTCATTGCTATGCATTTCCAGTATTTTAGATTTGTAAAATATCAAATGGGCAAAATTGCTAGAGAAATAGCATAATAGGTAATGGAGTAGGTGTAGTAGTTTAGAGTGAACGTTGAGTGCTTGCAGATGGCAACACTGTGCAGTGTTGCACCTTCTATGTTCACATTTCACTTAACTTTGACACCTTAGTTAGACACTGACACACATGGCATATATCCAATTCCGATTTTTACATATCAGCTACTTCAGTGGTGTCTAATCTTTTGACTTCCCTAGGCCACATTGGAAGAATTGTCTTGGACCACACATAAAATACACTAATGATAGCTGATGAACTAAAAAAAAAACACACACACACAAAATTTCATAATGTTTTAAGAAAGTTTGTGAATTTGTGTTGGGCCACATTCAAAGCCATCCTGGGCTACAGGTTGAACAATCTTGAGCTATCTAATAATTTCAAAATATTGCATGGGTCTATATTCTCATCCTCTTATCTTGTTCACACTAGGCTGACATTCAGGGCAGGTATCTGCTTTCCTGGCTCAGACTTCCTCTTCCCCAGAGCTTCCTCAGTGGGGACAGAGGGATGGTGGTAAGTGGAATGGGCAGTGCTGGGCTGGAAGCAGGTGGCCGTGCAGCCTGGTAATGTTCTCTATACTCAGCCCGGCTGGGAGACACAGGCAGAAGACAAACAACAACGCTTTATTTGTTGATTCAGGTACTAACCAGATTCGGATTGGAGGCTGAATTCCTGACCTGCCTTTGTTAGAAGGCAGGTCTTTGGAGGAAGGGTCCCAAGTGGCAGGTGGCGAGTCTTTGGAGAAGGGAATGCTGGACTAATTGCTTGTGTCAGGTCAAGGAAATGACCAACTCGCTCTCAGGTCAGCAATCACGATACCCATGAAAGTCATACCCACCAACAGGATTGCTAGGCTCTGTGAGAGCAGTGTTGGGAAAAAATGTATTTCAGGAGTTATTTTGTCCCTGTTAGATTTCTGTAGAAACAACTATAACATATATGTCTATTGGCCAACTTTCAGACATTAAACTTTGTAACAATTTTTAGGAATATATTACTTACTAAAATAGGGAATTTCCTGTATACCATTTCAGACCCCAGAACTGACAGTATTAGTGTGCAACAGCATAAGGTATAAAAGCAGGAGAGATGACTCAGATGCTAGAGCAGAGCTAGCATGACCAAGGAGAGAAATGCGTTCCAAATCAGGATAAAGTATGTACACTAGCATTTCCTCAGTGTCCTGGTGAGAAGGAGTCAGTGGTTTACACCAGAACTGCAGTGATAATAGCTATGTAAGTGGGGCTGCTAAGGAAATAAGAAATCTTTTAGAAATTGTTAAAGAAGCATAATTCACCAGATTTTTATTGAGCATCTACTATTCCAGCAACTGGAAGGCAGCATTAAATGAAACAGAAAACTCCTTGCTGTCGGCATTAACATAATACTGGAAATCAAGTATACTCGATAGACTTTGTACTTTTATTCTAGTGACCATGTTAGGAGCATGTCTTACAGAATGATGGCTGAAGTATTTTGAATGAGTTGTCTACTTCTTACTTAAGTGGAATTATAATTGTTACCGTGTTCCATTTCAGCTCTCACTGGAGTGGGTTCTGAGATGTGAAAGAAAGGATGATCTTAGGAAATTAATGCAAAGAGAAAAGGGTTGAGCTGAGAAGAAATGCAGAATGTATACGTTCTCTAAAGGGAGAGGGAACAGTTTGCTACAGGCCAGTCCCATGCAGTCACTTCCAGTTCCCAGATTTAGGAATGGAGATGGGAGTATAACAGTGACTGATAATTTGGAATATATCTTAGCCCTTCTTTCTGTTAAATAGTAACACCTGAAATATGTACAATACCTCATGACTTACAATCTTCTTTTACTTACTTTATCTTATTGGAACCTAGTAGTAATCCTTTAGGTAAATGGAATAGGTATATTAGCTTAATTATGTGCGTGAAGACAGGTAGATGGACTAGTAGAAGGAGTTTGGAGTCTTTTTTCTACTCATAGCTTTTAACCAGGGCTCAATATGTAAGCTTTTTCTGGGTAATCCAAATGGTAAAAAAATTCTGATGGTCTCCTAATAGTTTGATGGGAGGACACAGATTTTCTGGGTGTTTCAGGTCCAATGGGAATGATTCTGTTTTCTCTGTGAAGACAAATGCTGCTTTAATTTTGTGTAGATATATCTCTAAATTGTGTTCTTCTTGAAGCAGATAAAAACCAATGCTGGGACAGAGGTAATTCTACACTTGATTTTAGCCAAAAGGCTGAGAAACAATTCAGAGGTAATTCTAGAGATCTTGTTCTGCTCATATTTTAAACGAGAAAACTGAGACACAAAGAGGTTATTGGTTTACCAAGTTAAAAATTCTTAATATAAAATTTTAATAATAATATAATATAGCTGAAACTCATATAATTACTTCAATAGGACAATTTAATAATATAGCAGAAACTCATATAATAGCTTCAACAGGACAATTATGTTGTAAAATTGTTGAAAATGAAGTCTGTAGACACAAACATATGATAAAACATGTGGTCTTACTGATTCATTGACTCCTCTTAGCCATAATATTTATCTACCAAATTTCCTTTTATTTTTAGTGGTGTTTTATATTTATTGCAGCTAATTGATTCTGCAGAGAAAAATAAGCCCTGGTGCCTCTGACAGGCGCAGCAGCCTCGTGCAGTATGTTCTCATTATACTTATGTAAAGTGAGTCTCTACTATCAGATGTTAAGAAACAACACAGTGGGACAAATTTTAAATTAATAGTTTCAGAAAATATCCCGCAGCCTTATAGTGTATCTTGTCAACTCTCCCAAAATGGTGGACATTCATCAGAAGTCTTAAAAGAGAATGGCAGGAAGTCAGGGAGCTGAAGGTTTAGTAGTAATAAATGGTATGTAAGCCAATATACAGTTGGCTTAGTGTTGTTCTGTGGGATAAGAAAGACTTCGAAACCGGCCGGGTGCGGTGGCTCAAGCCTGTAATCCCAGCACTTTGGGAGGCCGAGATGGGCGGATAACGAGGTCAGGAGATCGAGACCATCCTGGCTAACACGGTGAAACCCCGTCTCTACTAAAAAATACAAAAAATAGCCGGGCGAGGTGGCGGGTGCCTGTAGTCCCAGCTACTCGGGAGGCTGAGGCCGGAGAATGGCGTGAACCCGGGAGGCGGAGCTTGCAGTGAGCTGAGATCTGGCCACTGCACTCCAGCCTGGGCGACAGCACGAGACTCCGTCTCAAAAAAAAAAAAAAAGAAAGACTTCTAAACCAACAAATTACAGAAAACATGCACACACATATTTTTTGACTTTGGACAGTTCATGACTGTATCTTCCAAGATTAAATTAAGAAAATTAACATTTAATTTCATAACTCAATAGGGATTGTTGAAATTGTGATATTGTAGCAAACTAAATTTATAATTAAAAAAAAATTCAGGTATTGGCTGGGCACAGTGACTCATGCCTGTAATCCTAACGCTTTAGGAGCCTGAGGCAGGAAGATTGATTGAGGCCAGGAGTTCAAGACCAGCCTGAGAAAATAGTGAGACCCCGTCTCTACAAAAAAATTAAAATAAAATTATCTGGGCATGGTGGCACGTTCCCATAGTCTCAGCTACTCAGGAGGCTGAGGTGGTAGGACAGCTTGAGCCCAAGACTTTGAGGCTCTAGTGAGCCATGACTGTGCTACTGAACTCCAGCCGAGGTGACAGAGTGAGACCCTGTCTCAATAGTAATAAAATAATAATAATAATGCAGACATTGAGCCAAAACAGTAACTTGGAGTCCATTAAAAGGCTGACATGATCAGAGTCTCTCACTAATAGTGAAGGTATAAAAGTCCCACCTCTCAGATATTATTATAGATGACACCCGTTCTGAGTCCATTCTCTGATTAAACCCAAGCACTTCTTTCCTGTTTTATGTCCAGCATGTTTGTCAGAGGGTTTTTAAAAATACTTGTCTTGGTGTATCTGAGAGTAACATATCTACGTCTGGGTGTGTTTCAGAGACAGAGATGGAAATTCATCATCTCTGTAGCCCTCATCTAGATCAACATTTCACGTTTTTAAATGACAGGCATTTCAAAAAAAGAGAAGATACCAATTATGAGGAGTATAGTAGACAAAGGGCATGACTCACTGCTTGTTCATGCAAATCTTCTACCTTTATCCCAGGACAGAATATGCTCAGAGCACCAGAATACTCCTTTTCCCTCCTCGCCACCCTCTATGTGCATGGTTGGTGTAGTGGTCATTTTGATGTATCCAGTTGGCTAAGTAGTCTCCAGTTATTCCATCAAACTCTAAGTGTTGCTGTGAAAGTATTTTATAGATGTGATTAAAGGAAGACCGCCTAACAAACTTCCAAACTGGATGTTCTTAAATGACAACCAAATTCATCCTAATTTTCTTTCTTTGAAATCCTATTAGGCAAGGTGAGGTGGCTCACGCCTGTAATCGCAGCACTTTGGGAGGCTGAGGCGGGCCGATTATGAAGTCAAGAAATGGGGACCATCCTGGCCAACATGGTGAAACCCCGTCTCTACTAAAAATACAAAAATTAGCTGGGCATGGTGGTGCACACCTGTAGTCCCAGCTACTCATGAAGCTGAAGCAGAATTGCTTGAACCTGGGAGGCAGAGGTTGCAGTGAGCCGAGATCATGCCACTGCATTGCAGCCTGGCAACAGAGCGAGACTCTGTCTCAAAAAAAAAAAAGAAATCAAGAACCTTGTGTTGGGGACCTTCATTGGTTCAATGATATTAAAAACCCTGTATCACCCATTTGCTGCATTCGTGTCTGTATTTGGGGTGCAGAAGGTGCTCAATGTGATACCCCAACCTTCTGCATTTTGTTATGGAAGCTCAATTCCTTCCTCAACTGAACTCCTTCCTTTCTCAGTTTACCAGAAGCGGTCAGGAAAAATGAAGTTGCTCCTTCAACACTTTGTTTAGAAATTCCCTCAGATAAACATCCAGTTTTATCACCTGCAAGTTTTACCTTCTACAGAACACTAGAACACGGTTCAGCCAAGGTTTTTTTTTTTCACTATATAAAAAGGATTGCCTTTCCTCCAGTTTCCATTAATATGTTCCTCATTTCCATCTGAGACCTCACAGAATGGCCCTTAATGTCTATATTTCTACATTTTGTACATTATTTTATGTATTCTCTGAGAAGATGGAAACTTTCTCTTTTTCACTCCTTGCCCTCCTCTTTTATTTCTGGGCTTTTGCTAGAATTGCATATAAAATCCATATTTTTATTATGCACCCCAAAACTCCTGTAGCTTCTACCCATTCATTACCTAGTTCCAAAGCTACTTCTACTATTTTTTTTTTAGACGGCGTTTCACTCTGTCACCCAGGCAGTGGTGTGATCTCAGCTCACTGTAACCTCCGCCTCCCAGGTTCAAGCAATTCTCCTGCCTCAGCTTCCCAAGTAGCTGGGATTACAGGCATGAGCCACCACGCCTGGCTAATTTTTGTATTTTTAGTAGAGGTGGGGTTTCACCATGTTGGGCAGGCTGGTCTTGAACTCCTGACCTCAGGTGATCCATCCGCCTTTGCCTCCCAAAGTGCTGGGATTACAGGCGTGAGCCACCATGCCTTTCCTACTTCTACATTTTTAGATATTTCTTGGTACCAAAATCTGTATTAGTCAGCTTAGGCTGCCATAACAAAATACCATAAACTGGGTGACCTAAAAAAATAGAAATTTATTTCCCACAGTTCTGGAGAGTTTGAGTTGTGGGTGCCAGTATGATCGGGTTCTGATAAGGGCTTTCTTTCTAGCTTCTCACTGTGTTCTCACAGGGCAAAGAGAGGAATAACAAAAAACAAGCTCTTGGGGTCTCATCTTATAAGGGCACGAATCTCATCAAGAGGGCTCCACCCTCATGACCTCCTCTAAACTTAATCGCCTTTCAAGGATTCCATCTCCAAATACCATCACATTGTGCGTTAGGGGTTTAACATATAAATTTTGGGAGAAAACAGTTCAGTCCATACCAAGCAAAAATGCTGATGCTTATTTCTTAAAATTGACATCTGTTCTTAAAATGTTGTATCTATAATTGCCAAACCTATTCAAATGTGTTATCTCTGAAAGTTTGAATTAGTTGGCCCTTTTCCTGATATCCTTCATTAATTTATTTCAAATATTTAGTGTGGGGCCTGGCACGGTGGCTCATACCTGTAATTCCAGCACTTCAGGAGACTGAGGCGGGAGGATTGCTTGATTCCATGAGTTCGAGACCAGTCTGGGCAACATAGGGAGACCTTGTCTCCACAAAAAATAAAAAAAAATAGCTGGACATGGTGGTGTGCCCCTGTAGTCCCAGGTACTCAGGAGGTCGAGGTGGGAGGAATGCTTGAAGCTGAGAAGTCGAGGCTATGGTGAGCTGTGTTTGGGACTGCACTCCAGGCTGGGTTACAGAGCAAGACCCTGTCTCAAAAAAAAAAAAAAAAAAAAAAAATTGAGTGTATAGTTTCTCTTTTTTTTTTGGAGACAGTCTCGCTCTGTCGCCCAGGCTGGAGTGCAGTGGCACGATCTTGGCTCACTGCAACTTCCGCCTCCCAGGTTCAAGCAGTTCTCTGCCTCAACCTTCTGAGTAGCTGGGATTACAGGTGCCCTCCACTTTGCCCGGCTAATTTTTTTTTTTTTTTTTTTGGTATTTTTAGTAGAGACAGGGTTTCACCATCTTGGCCTGGCTGGTCTTGAACTCCTGACCTCGTGATCCACCCACCTCGGCCTCCCAAAGTGCTGGGATTATAAGCATGAGCCACTGTGCCCGGCCAGTGTATATCTTCTATATGTCGTAGATTATTGTGAGTGCTAGGATCATTAAGAGAAATAAGATGAAGGCTTCAGGTGCATGAAACTTACATTCTATTGGCAACTGCAATTTTTTTTTTTTTTTTTTTTTTTGACACAGGGACTCATTCTATCACCCAGGCTGGAGTGCAGAGGCACGATCTTGGCTCACTGCAACCTCCGTCTCCTGGGTTCAAGCAATTCTCCTGCCTCAGCCTCCTGAGTAGCCGGGATTACAGGCGCGCACCACCATGCCTGGCTAATTTTTGTATTTTAAGTAGAGACAGGGTTTCCCCATGTTGGCCAGGCTGGTCTCGAACTCTTGGCCTCAAGCAATCTGCCTTCCTTGGCCTCCCAAAGTGCTGAGATTACAGGAGTGAGCCACCATGCCCGGCCAGCAACTGCATTCTTTAGAGTACCCAACCACACAAACATATTTTCATTTGACAGTCTGGAACATTTCACTATTGCTAGCTTAGCAAGCAGGTTCGAATGCTGATGTTTAGATCTGAATGGAATACTACTACATTGATAAAAGCAGATATTAATCCTGACTTTTTCTTTTGTATGGGATTTATTTGTTTATATTTTTAATTGTCAAAGAAAAATTATATATATGGTGCCAACAGTCAACTAATTTTCATGTCATTGTTTTGATTTTATCTGGGAGACAGCAACATTTTTACAGATTCTGTAACCCTTGAAGAAAGAACACTTCTATGTTTTTGGCACGTATTGCAATAAATGGATGGACACAATTTCTTCATTGGCAGATTCGTAGCAACTAATAGCAGAAAGAAAAGTAATGTGATCTTTTATGAAATTCGAACATTTCTGTCTCAGGTAGGTCAACAATTCATTGGAGAATAAGCTAAAAAGTATTGTGGGAGTTTCCTGTACTAATGAAGTTGAAGTACTCAGAATGTAAGTTTTTATGAGACAATCTCCAGTAGTTTAAAAAATTCATTGTGGTATAGACATCAGGCATTTGGATTTTTAAAAAACTTCAACTTCTATTTTAGATTCAGGGGTACATGTGCAGCCTTGTTACATGGGTATATTGTGTGATGCTGAGGTTTGGGGCATGAATGATCTTGTCACCCAGGTAGTGAGCGTAGTACCCAATAAGCAGTTTTTCAACCCTTTCTCTCCCTTCTTTCCTCCTCCCAGTCCTCAGTGTCTGTTCCCATCTTTATGTCCACGTGTACCCGGTGTTTAGCTCCCACTTATAAGTGAGAACATGCAGTATTTGATTTTCTGTTTCTGAGTTAATTTGCTCGGGATAATGGCCTCTAACTGCAGCCATGCTGCAGCAAAGGACATAACTTCATTCCTTTTTTTATGGCTGCGTAGTATTCCATGGTGTATATGTACCACATTTTCTTTATCCAGTCCACCACTGATGGGCACCTAGGTTGATTCTATGTCTTTGTTATTGTGAATAGTGCTGCGATGAACATACATACGAGTGCATGTGTCTTTTGGTTAGAGTGATTTAATTTCCTTTGGGTATATATTCAGTAATGCGATTGCTAGGTCAAATGGTAATTCTATTTTTAGTTCTTTGTGATATCTCCAAACTGCTTTCCACAGTGGCTGCACTAATTTACATTCCCACCAACAGTGTATGAGCATTCCCTTTTCTCTGTAGTCTTGCCAACATCTGATATTTTTTGAATTTTTAATCATATCCATTCTGACTAGTGTGAGATGGTGTGTCATTGTGGTTTTTGCATTTCTCTGATTTTGAATGATGTTGAGCACTTTTACATATGTTTGTTGGTTGCTTGTATGTCTCCTTTTGAGAAGTGTATTCATATCCTTTGCTTTTTGCGTGTTGAACTAAGTTTCTTACAGATTCTGGATATTAGACCTCCGTCAGATGCATAGTTTGTGAATATTTTCTCCCATTCTGTAGGTTGTCTGTTTACTTTGTTGATAGTTTCTCTTGCTGTGCAGAAGCTCTTTAGTTTAATCAGATCCCACTCATCAATTTTTGTTTTTGTTGCAGTTGCTTTTTGGGACTTGGTTATAAATTTGCCAAGAACAATGTCCAGAAGGGCATTTCCTAGATTTTCTTCTGGGATTTTTATAGATTTAGATCTTACATTTTTGTTCTTAATCTATCTCAATTTCATTTTGTGTATGGTGATAGGTAGGGGTCCAGTTTTATTCTTTCTAGCAGACATCAGGCTTTTGATGTATAATTTGCTTTTATAGGATGTTGGTGAGTATTCCAAATTCTTTGGAACTCTCATACGCTGCTGGTGGGAATGTAAATGGTATAAGCACTTTGGACAACAATTTAATGTTTTCCTAAAAAGTTAAACATGTACATACCATACCTAGCTGTTCCAACATAGAGAAATAAAAGCATAAACCCACACAAAGACTTCTATGCAGATATTTATAGCAACTTTATTTGTAATAGCTCCAAACTGAAAACAACCCAAAAGTCTATCAACTGGCGAATAGATAAAAGGATAAACTATTAATACATGCAATAACATAGATGGATCTCAAAATAATGATCTAGGTGAAGAAGACAGACATAAAATGAATCTGTGTTGTATAAAAAATTTTAGAAAATGCAAACTAATTCGTAGTGGCAGAAAGCAAATCAATGAGTGCCTGGGAATAGGGATGGGAGCAGGGAGGGCCATTTACAAACGAGCATGAGGAAACTTGGGAGTGATGAGTATGTTCATTATCTTCACTGTGGTGATGGCTAATGTGTAAATCATCAAGTTGTACACTTTAAATATTTTAAATGCAAATTTTATGCATTAATTACACTCTAATAAAACTATATTTTAAAAGGAAAACATATTTACTCGTTTTGCACATAAAACATGTACTGTGCTTATAGAATACAATAGGAACAGCACCTTTTATTGTGCCATTCACTTTACTTGCATCATTACATTTCATTCATCTTAATTCACATAGAATTTATTTGCTGATTTGTTTTTAATATTTTATTTTAAGTTTTGTGGGTACATAGTCTATTTATGGAGTACTTGTGATGTTTTGATACAGGCATGCAATGTGAAATAATCACATCATGAAGAATGAAGTATCCATCCCTTTAAGCATTTGTCCTTTGAGTTACAAACAATCCAATTACACTCTTTATTTTAAAATGTATAATTAAGTCATTATTGACTATAGTTACCCTGTTGTGCCACCAAATAGTAGGTCTTATTCATTATTTTATTTTTTATTTTTTTGAGGCGGAGTCTTGCTCTGTCGCCCAGGCTGGAGTGCAGTGACACAATCTTGGCTCACTGCAAGCTCCGCCTCCCGAGTTCACGCCATTCTCCTGCCTCAGCCTCCCAAGTAGCTGGGACTATAGGCGCTCGCCACTACGCCCGGCTAATTTTTTGTATTCTTTAGTAGGGACGGGGTTTCACTGTGTTAGCCAGGATGGTCTCGATTTCCTGATCTGGTAATCCGCCCGCCTCGGCCTCCTAAAGTGCTGGGATTACAGGCGTGAGCCACCGCGCCCAGCCTTATTCATTATTTCTAATTTTTGTACACATTAACTATCTCTACCTCCTCAACCCCCAAACCCCCACTACCCTTCCCAGCCTCTGGTAACCATCCTTCTCCCTATACCCATGAGTTTAATTGACATAAATTATAGAGTTCTCTCCTAATGCTTTTTCACTCTTTGTCTGGTATATCTTCACCAATTAAGATTATGATAAAGTTTATTTTCCTGTATTTTTCAAACTGCACATATGTTCCTGCTCTGTGGATTTTTTTAAGGCTTTTAATCTCACTCTATTTTTTTAAATTGACAAATAAACATTGTATATATTTATGGTACACAACCTGATATTGTTAAATATGCATGCACTGTGGAATAGCTAAATCAAGCTAATTAACACATGTATTGCTTCACGTACTTATCATTTTTGTGTGTGGTGACAACACTTAAAACCTATTCTCTTTAGTAATTTTCAAGTACACAATAAGTTGTTATTAACTAGGGTCACCATGTACAATGGATGTCTTGAATTTGTGAAATTTCTGACTGACCAAATCTGTGATGCCTCTTATTTCTGTTCCCATCTGCCCCTCCTCCTCTATCCCCCCAAAACCACTGATATGCAATATGCTTAACAAATATCTAACAATATCAACCCTCACTACACCTTGAAACTTTTCAGATGCAGAAGTGATGGCTCCACCAAATCCCTTTTGTGTATTTTACTCCTGGTAGCTCATTTCTAGTCAAATGCCTAAAAAAGACTCCACAGAACTTCCCTGTTTTGTAGCATTTGTTCTTTTCTTCCAGCATATATGTGCATGAATATTTTGGTCATACTATCATTCATTTAATTAGCTAATTGTTTTTTTAGTTGGCAAGTAAAAATTGTATGTAGTATACAACATGGTATGTGTGTGTATATATATACACACACACACATATATATACAAATGACTTAAACAGACATATATGTGTGTATACACACACACACACACACGCAAACATACACACACATTGTAGAATTTTGGGCTACTTTTTTCTAATTGTAGAGTCAGTTTCTCAAAACTTTGGTGTCATTTGCTGACTGTTTTGTCCAATTACATAAGCACGTGGAAAATTGTAACCCTTAAAGGTCATCTTTTGAGCATCTGTTCCTAAATGAGATGGTCTTAATTCCTCACATTTTATTATCAAAAGCTACCAGAATTATAAAAAGTCCATTAGTTAAGACTGATGTTAAGACAGTGTCCGACACACTAAGTTTTTCAGAAATCTTAGATAACCCAGTGGCAATAAATAATTGCCATTTTCAAGGTACATTCGGCTGTTTTGCCAAGGGCAAATGGACTCTTTCAAGCAGAAGTCAATTATGTCTGCCTTTTGTAGGTGCAATTTTCCCCTCACCCACTGGGCCCTTAGGGTACAATTCAAAAGAGATTTGGTGCCCAAAATGAGTGATGGTCTTTAACAACTGTTAATACTTAGTACCATTTGCCAGAAGTGTCCGCTGCCTTTTCATTCAACCTCAGTCACATAGTAGCATCCATCATAATGCATTTGCCAGGGGTTTCCAGGATGACTTTCAGTAGTAATGTTAGTGAATGAGAAGAAAAGTACTCAGTGAGCCTAGTTAGAGTTGGTGCTGGATGTCTTACTCTATAATGACTGCTGCGTATTTGAAACATACTCATTGATCAGGTTTCCCAAATTGCATTATGCAGAACTCTGGAGGTTCATGAGATATTAATAGGTGGTTGGTTAAAAAAATTAGAGTGTCATGGTTAAATAAATTTCGGAAAGTGTGTTAAATAAAGTTAACCAGATTCATCTGCTGTGGGATTTCTGAGAACCTTCCATATGTCATTGTGAATTTTGAATCTCTAAAATAAGCATATAGTACACAGCATTGCCTAAACATGTTTGATCACAGCACCCTTTTTCAAAATTTAAAAATATCCAATTGCATCTTGCAGAAAATGAACACTCTTCTAAATTAATTTGGAAAAGTCTTTCTGTGTATATTCCCTTTTGTATATGTTTTAATTGCAAATCAAAATGGGAAAGATTGGAAAAATAACTATAAGTTTAGCAAGAATAGCCCCATCTCCATACTTATATATGGATAATGTATTTAAATATATTAAACATTGCAACACATATATTATACAAAATGCTATACATGTGCACTTTGTGCCCTTTTGAATATTAAAATAAAACATTTCCTGTCATTATTTCTCTCCAGTTTTCCTCTGCAATACAGACAGATGCTAATAGGTAATTTCTTCATGATTGAGAATATTTTACCAAAATTTAAAAAACTAAAATAATGGTAAGGAATGAAGTTTCAAAAGAGTAACCATGATATAATGCTTTATTTTTGTGCATCACCTTACAGTTTGTCAAGCAACCTGGGATATATTATCTTACTTGAGTCTCACAGTCACCCTGCAGAGTAGACAAGCCCAGCATGAGCTCTTTTTACATTAAGGAAATGAAGATCAGAGAGATTAAATCACTTACTGACGATTCCCACAGCCATGGGGGCACCACAAAACTAAGCCTGCCATTCTGCCTCTCACCTGACGGAGACAGGGAGGGGACAAAATTCCTGAAGTGTATATATACTTTTGAAATATTTTGTGCTTTTATAAACTGTTTTGGTTCCCTACAATTCTGGAATACAAAACTAGTGGTGATTTGCAGCAATATACTAATCCCCCAACCGACCCCACCAGCCCTGTTCCTCTTCCTCCTTAAAACAAAAACAAAAACAAAAACAAAACCGCCCATATTCTCCATATTCAGAATTCCAATCATAGAGGAAAGATTTTGGACAAGGATTTTAATTTTATTTGAACCCCCTGAATTGTCTTACTTTTCTTGGCAAGCATCATAGGAAAGTTAATTTGAGAAGGTGATACATAGAACGTCTTAGAGATGATTGAACATCAGAGAGTTAAAGGAATTTGTTCAGTAACACATAGTAAAGTTGTGGCAATTAAGAGTGACAGAGAGGAAAAAAACTTTTCCTCTATGCTCTTAAGTTCAGTGACTAGGAGCCTACACATTTAACTCATGAAAGACAGATTAACAGAAGAAAAGGAATACAAGTTTTATTTTATGTGCATGGGTGTTCACGTAAAATGACTCAAAGAAAAGAAGTGAACCCCCACAGAAATGGTTAGACTGCAGGGCTTATATACCATTTTAATAAAGAAAAGGGAGGTTGGCTCTGAGAGATGATAAACTGTGGGAAAGTGACTGTGAAATATATGAGTGAAACTGATGGAAGATAAGGGTTATTTTAGTAAGGTTTGCTTATGCAGACTGATCTTGGTGCCAGCTGTCTGTCTCTGGTGATAAGAGTTGCTCTCCTCTTCCTGGTGCAGAGAGATGGACACCTTCATTCACAAAGGGAAATTTATGCTACCTTCACAAAGGAAAGTTTATGTCCTGCTTTTAAGTGGGCAAGGGTGGGCAGAGAACTCTTCATGCATCTATTGCTTTCCAATTGCTGTCAGCTCAAAATAATCCTCATCCCAAAGTGTCGTATTTTGGGGTGGCATATCCTGATCCCCTTCACCAGTAAAATCTGGGATTCCTACTTCATTGTCCAGTGTTTCTCCCATTTTACTACACTGGCCAATGTGTTTATGGAGGAAGATAATCCGGTAAGTGAGTTGCAAGTTTTCCAGGGACACAGAATGATATGAAAAAAATTATGAGAAGTTTAGAAAAGTTGAACACAGTAGATAGAGTTCAGTGTTGAGTAAACAGGGAAAAGTAGATTTGTGCACAGTTTTTGGTGAAAGAGTAGAGGCGAATGACATCACACACCAGCAAAGTAACTCGAAACTGTCATTTCCTTCATGTGGATCCTTGTCATAGTCGTCATGACTGAACAATGACATTAGAATTGTTGATTTTATTATCATCATCCTCGTACCCAAACCATCATCACTATGAAGAAGAATATCACCAGATAATAACTACGTCTTTGTCCATTTACCTGTTTTTGAATGACAGGAATAATTCCTACAAAAGTTTGAGCTCATGTCTGAGATAGTAGATATCAAATGCATGTTGAACAGTTTTTTTCTTTCTGTTGGATTTCGTCATTTCCTTTCTCTTTTTCCTTAAAAAATAATGTAAGGTCGGATGCGGTGGTTCATGCCTGTAATCCCAGCACTTTGGGAGGCTGAGGCGGGTGGATCACCTGTCAGGAGTTCGAGACCAGCTTGACCAACATGGCAAAACTGTGGCTCTACTAAAAAGACAAAAATTAGATGGGATTGGTGGCGGGCACCTGTAATTCCAGCTACTCGGAAGGCTGAGGCAGGAGAATTGCTTGAACCTGGGAAGCAGAGGTTGCAGCGAGCCGAGATCCCACCACTGCACTCCAGCCTGGGCAACGAGAGCAAAACTCTGTCTCAAAAAAAAAAAAAGGTGAAACTTTGTGCTTGACGATGAAAATAACTTTATCATAAAAAAGTAAATAATGAAGCAAAACCACCAAAGGAAAGACTATAGTCAAATAGTTGACATATTTTTGAATATCCTGGGAATATGTCAGATTAGTAAATATTTAACTTTGACTTCCCTTCCCCCACAAAAAAATTCAAAGCATTTCAGTGTCTCCATATTTCTAATTAAGTGAAAATTATTCAAATATTATTTGGCCTTTGATTCTAGTGACCCCTCATTCGTTATGAATTTGACCCTCCTTTGGATTCTGGGAGCCCACTGAGTAAATTCCACTTATAGTTCTGGTCATTCCTCAGTCAGTCTAACAAGGATTCCCTTCCATATGACAGTTAGGAGTTTGAGTTTCTCTAAGCTTCTGTCCTCAGGCTTCTCCCCTCTTGCTTACATCCTGGGGTGAATGGCGATGAGATAAACCATCACAAAATGAGCATTTTGATTATGACAGCGAATCTCAACAGCCTCCAGATGTGCATTTCCATGTAGTTATCTCTCCAGTCCTGACTAGGCACATGCTCCAGCCAGAAAGACCGAATCCTCCCTTTTATTTCCACATTCAATTATCTTATGTCTTAAAAATTCCACCTCCTAAGCATTGCTCATCCATTTCTTAATCTCCACCTATACTACAGACCTTTGTCATTTCCTACCTTGAAAATTGAAATAGGCTTCTTTTTTTTCTAATTTCCAGGCTAGCCCTTTCTGGGGCATTTTGGACTTCCTCTGTTAATAAACCTTCAATACCTACGGAGATAAAGTCCAAACACCTTGACAGGGCTTAAGGCTCTCTTGTGAGTGGGTCCTTGTCCATCTTTTCAGTCTCATCTCCTCCCACTTCCTCTAAGATTATGACATATTTCCTCTGGGAAACTATTTGTAGTTCACCAAATCACCTCTTTCTCTCAGACCTCTGTGACTCTGTACAGACTCTTGCCCATCTGATGTGCCTTTGCCCCTTTGTCTTTTGGGAGACACTTATTCATCCTTCAGGTGACATTCTTTTATGCAGCCATCTGCCATGGGCTCACTCCCAGAGCCTGTTTTTGCAGGCAGGTAACACATTATATTGTAGTGGTTTTAGAGACCTATGTGTTTTATTGTAAAAGTTTGACCTCTTTGAGTATGGAAATCTTATTTTCTAATTCTTTATATCCCTAATTGCAACAGCAACAGAAAAGGTAAAATGCATGAGTATAAACAAAACAAGCAATGTATGAGCTTTTATGAAACAATCTGTTATATAATTGCAAGGTCTCAAAAGAAGATATGAATAAATAGATAGGCATGACATGTTTTTGCATAGATAAATTCAATATCACGTAAGTTTTTCCTAAGTTAATCTATATATTTAACATGACTTCCCTGAGATATTATAGATTTCTTTCTTTTTTTTTGAACTAGACAATACTCAAATGAAAAAAAATAATGAATCAAAAATTTATTGAAAAAATACTGGCAAAGGAGAGTAATGTATAAGGGAACTGGCCTTGCTGAATATTTTTAAATACTGTAAAATGTAGAATATAGTATGGAAATAGGAAAAAAGACAAACCAGTGGAACAGAAGAGAAAGTCAAGAAATAGACTGGATACATATGAAGATTGTCTATATGATTAAGGTGACATCCCAAGTCTGTAGAGACCAATAATTAGTGTAGGGTCTCTGGTCCAGTTTGAAAAACTCATCTTGTGTTACACCACAGTAAAGGGTAGTAAATTGAATACTTAAATGTGAGAAATGAAAGTGTAAAAGAAACATAGTCATGTGTCCCTTAACGACAGGGATGTGTTCTGACAAATGTATCCTTAGAATGCACTTAGACAAACCTAGATGGTATATTGCCTACAACACGCCTAGGCTATATGGTATAGCCTGTTTCACCTAGACCACAAACTTGTGCAGCATGTTGCAGTACTGAATACTGTAACAATCATAACACAATGATCAGTATTTATGTATCCAAACATGGAAAAGGTACAGTAAAAATACAATATAAAACATAATGATACATTGGTATAGGGCACTGACCATGAATGGAGCTTGCAGGATTGGAAGTCACTGTGAGTGAGTCAGTGAGTGAGTGCTGGGTGAATGTGGAGGCCTAGAACATTATTGTACACTAATGTAGACTTCACAAACACTGTGCACTTAGGCCACACTACATTTATATTGAAGAGCTTTTCTTTCTTCGATAGTAAGTTAACCTTAGTTTACTGTAACTTTCTGACTTTATAAACTTTTTGTTTTTTTAAAACTTTTAGACTCTTTTATAATAATATTTAGCTTAAAACACAGATTCATTGTACAATTATACATTTTGTTTTCTTTATATCCTAATTCTATAAACTATTTTCTATTTAAAAATTTATTTTTGTTGTTTTTAATTTTTTTTTCTTAAACAAAGACCCAAACACCCACAGTAACCTCGCCCTACATAATATTAGGATCATCAACATAGCTGCCTTCCGCCTCCACATCTTGTCCCACTGGAAGGTCTTCAGGGGCAGTAACACACATGGAGCTGTCATCTCCTATGATAACAATGCCTTCTTCTAGAATACCTCCTGACAGACCTGTCTGAAGCTATTTTACAGTTAACTTCTTTTTCTATAAGTGATGGGGAATACTCTAAAATGAGAATCAAAAGTATGGTACAGTAAATACATAAACCAGTTACATAGTAGTTTATTATCAAGTTTTTTGTACTGTACCTAATTGTAGATGCTATGATTTCATACAACTGGCAATGCAGGTTTGTCTACATCAGCATCACCACAAACACATGAGTAATGTGTTGTGCTATGACATAATGCACAGCTGTGACATCACGAGGTTATAGGAATTTTTCAGCTCCATTATACCTTTAAGACCACTGCCATATATACGGTCCGTCATTGACTGAAATGTCATCATGTGGCACATGACTGTACTTTAATAAGCCATAAGAGAATCTTTTTATAACCTTGAAGTGAGTAAATGCTTTCTAACTAAGGCATGAAAACAATAAGCCATAAGAAAGAAGACTGATGAATTCAACTACATATGAATCAAGAATTTCTGCATCATGCAAAGATCAACGTAAATAAAGTTAAGAAGTAATCAAGAAATCAGGGAGAAATATTTGCAACTGTATCATAGACAGGGCTAATTTACCTAATTTATAAAAAGCTCGCATTTCGAAAAAACCTAAACATAGAACTACTCTATGACCCAGCAATTCCACCATTGGGTATGCATCCAAAGGAAAAAAAATCAGTATATCAAAGGGGTACCCACACTGCATATTTATCACAGCAGTATTTACAATAGCAAAGATTTGGAATCAGCCTAAGTGCCCATCAAGGAAAGAATGGATAAAGAAAATGTGATATATATAATCAGTAGAATACTACTTAGCCATAAAAAGAGTATTTGCTATTTGCTGCAGCATGGACAGAACTGGAGGTCATTAGGTTAAGTGAAATACGTCAGGCACAAAAAGACAAATACCACATGTCCTCACTCATATGTAGGAGCTAAAACAGTTGATCTCATGGACATAGATAATAGAATAATAGATACCAGAGCCTGTGAGGGGTGGGTAGTGAGGAGAAAGGATGAAGACAGAGTGGTTATGGGTACAAACATACAGTTAGATAGAAGAAATACATTTTAATGTTTGATAGCAGACTAGGGTAATATGATTTGAATGTGTGTCCCCTCCAAATCGCATATTGAAATGTGATCTGCTGTGTTGGAGGTGGGCCTAGTGGGAGGCATTTGGGTCGTGGTGGTAGACCTCTCATGAATGTCTTGGTGCTCTCCTCACAGTAATGAGTGAGTTCTCACTTTATGAGTTCATGCAAGATCTGGTTGTTTAAAAGTGCCTGGCACCTCCCCCTCTTCCCTCTTGCTCCCTCTTTTGCTACATGACATGCTGACTCCCCTTCACTTTCCACTATGATTGTAAGCTTCCTGAGGCCCTCACCAGAAGCAGATGCTCTGGTGTACCAGTACCATGCCTCGCATACAGCCTGCAGACCAACTGTGAGCCAAATAAACCTTTTTTCTTTATAAATTACCATTCTCAGGTATTCCTTTATAGCAACACAGAATGGACTAACACATAGGGAGACTATTCTTCACAACAATATTCTGTATATTTCAAAGTAACTATTTCTAAGTAACTAGAAGAAAGGACTTGAAATCATACAACACATAAAAATGATAAACAGTTGAGAAGATGGATAGCCCAAACAACCTGACTTGATCTTACACATTCAACATACGTAACAAACACATCTACATCATAAATATGTAAATTATTATATATCCATAAAAGGAGGGAAAAGCTCCCACTTTCAATAAGGCAAAGACTGATGAGCCAATAAAAATAAGTGAAAGAGATGAGAAAATAGTTAACGGGAAAGGAAATATAAGTGCCTCTTCAACATGTGAAAGGAGGCACAACTTCACTCACAAGAGAAGAACAAGTTTAAATACATTGAGCTATCATTATTTATCTTTCAGATTAGCAAACATAAGAAGTCTCGGTAATAACTTTTGTTAGAAAATGTGGAGAAACACTCTTTTCTCATAGACTGTTGGTAAGAGTATAAATGGGCACAGGATTTCTACAGGGCAATTTGGCAATACCTATTGAAGTTACAAATACACATATTCTTTGATCCAGCAATTTTACATATTATTCACAGATTTATTTGTAACTGGGTTAATGTACTTAGAAATAGCAATACAATTTTAAATTAAAAATTAAATAAATTTTTGCTTAAAAACATCTTCATTTCAGCATCTTTTGGTCTAGTGTTATCTTTTCCCTTTTCCTCATCCTGCCTCATGGTGGGCCAATGTATCTCCTTGCATTTGGTTTCAAACATGTAGGACTTTGTCATGAATCCATTATGAACCTAACACATTTCTCCGAAAATTTTATGCTTTAAAAATTGTTAACAATTAGCAGAAAATTTAGAACAAGGAAAATGGTTACTCTTCTTATCCTCGTTTTTGAAACCAAAAAGCTAACATTTTATTCCGCCTGAGAAAGTAAATGGTCTTAAATCATCGATATGGCATCCATTGCTTTTCCAAAACAGCGATGTATTTTTTAAAAAATCAGTTTTTTTTTGGGGGGGGGTACATACTTTGCTCAAATGTTACTTATTTTAACTTATAATAAAAATGGATAAAATATGTAATACATGGAGTTGCCCGATTTGAGTATTTTGTGCAGCAGTTAGTATAATATTTTGACCTTCATCTTGTCCTCTGGGGAAAAGAGTAAGCTTTCAGCTTTTCAGAATGGCGTTTTCACACATATGGCCACACGCTGTGCTGTCCTGGAGGAGCAGGTGGCTAAGTGTGGTTCTGGTCACAGAGCGCCCAAAGATTTATCCTTGTCTGACAACTACACTCAGAAACTGTATATAATCAGCAGTTCCATTACAGGATACCCCAATACAATGTTCTAAGGGCATCAGAGTATGTTTTTTTTCCCATGTGCTTCATAGGAAGTGTTTTATTCTCCCTATCTCAGAATAAAACTATTACTTACAGAAGAGAAAAAGCTCTTGAAAGACTTCGATGTGAGAAAATATGACTTAGAACCATATCACATTAAATTTAAGACTTCGATTGCTAAACAGTGAATATACATACAGAATTTACTGATGGTAAGGACATTTGTACCTTAAACTAAAATTAAGATTTAAAAACAGAAGCAAATAGAAGTGAATAAATAAGTCCATGTTATACAAGCATAGGCATAACTAAAATTAAAACATGTATTAGCCTTCTCACTACTTGCACTTGACTACTCTTAAAAAAGAAGAACTAATAATGGAGTGGATTGCAAACTCAGTATGAAACAATGTTGTATTGTGGTAGAAATATGGCAGCAAAAAGATGTAATATACAGAAATTGCAGAATTCTGTTTCTGAATACTGTATAACTCCAAACTAGCGAACTCAAGCATTCCAGTTCACCTCCTCTGAAATCTTCCAGTTTCAACAACAGCGTACACTTTTCTCCTTGGAGCCACCATCCTGTAGTGTGTTGACTCTTACCTTTTACAGTAGTTTTACCTGGAAAAAGTGGTACCCACACCATTAACTTATTAAACTTTTCCATTTTTTTTATTGAATGAGTTTTTTCTTTTGAATTACATTTTTAATGGAAATAAGCTAGGGTTATAATTTCAGGATCTCCTGACTGCATAGGACTGTAAACATTATATAAAGCTTTGTGTGCTACACTTTATTAGCTTTTAAAGGCAATTGAGTGGAGTTTATTGTACATAAGTCTTGCATTTGTAGTTAGAGAAAAGCCTCACATGATTACCATCTGTTTGCTTTTGCAAGTGTAGCCCTAGAATTCTGATATGCCAATAGAAATGTTATTTTAGTTTTAGTGCACACTGGAGGTTTTCCACAGGCAATTTAATTCTCCTACTTGGAAGAGTATTTGTGACCCCTGATTATAAGCCAATAGGCTCAAATTTTGAAATTTACTTACATGAAATTAACATATGATACATGATATAAGAATTTCAGTTTAACTTATGTTTGGTGCAAAGCTGGAGTTCCTAAATAAGCCTTTGGTATGTGGTGTCATATGTGAATTAAAAAGTGAGATGATTCTTCTGCAGAAAGGTAAAACATAAATGTATCCAAATACTATTTGGAGGACACAGGGGGAAAATGGTCATTTTCCATTTTGTATAATTTGTGGGATATTTTATTATTTAATATCCCAGACACTCCATTACTGAAAGTAAACACAATCCTTGCTGATGGTAGGCAGAAGAGGCTGTGATTCTGTATTCCATGTCTAGGTGGTGGATAGGAGCAGTCCAGTCCAGCTGTCCCACAGTCTCAGCCTGTTCATTGGGGAAAAGGGCTCAGTGACCAGAGCTAACAAAGAAGAGCAGGGAGATAAAGCAAAAAATATTGCAGCTGCTGATCAGCTGCTTCACTCATGGTGCCTCAGAGAAAGAATTCAATTTGTCCTAAACAGCATGTTACAATACAGCACACCTATCCACAGAAGTATCCATGGAAGGCTGTCGGGAACTGGTTCTTCCACCATTCTTGAATCAAAGGTTTTAAATTATACACATGCAGATAAAGGAGAACACTGTTCAGTTTAGGTTTTTGTTTTTTGAGCTATTTCTTTCAGAATGCTATTGAAATCAGAGCAAGAACTAAGTAAGATGGATGTGGTATTAAGTAGATTCCTCAAAATGATGGCAAATCCATGCTATTCTTTAGTTTAAATATATTCTGAAAACCACAGAGTGCCTAAAAGTTTCAAAAACTGTTTTAAATATATATTCACTATTTTAAAATTTTATGTGTTCACTGTGTATTTTCTCATTCTCCATACCTTTTTAGTTAAAATACTTTTAAATTTATGGTAATGGGTCCAATTGTTAATCTGAAACAAATACATTAAGTACAAAATAGAGTATGCAAAAACCCTGCAAACACCGGGAAATTTAGAGCCCTGAAATATGTCTGGAGATCGAAGAAAAATATAGTGAGAAGGTTTTTCATAAAGTAACTAACCTGCCTTTTAAAAACATGTTTATCCTCTATTTCCCGATCGTGAACATCCCATGATTCTGGAGACTTCAGTTGGGTCAGAGGACCCACAGGGCCTATTCTCTGGCTCAGCGTTAGACCACTCCTGATGATAAGTGGCTTGGGAAAGGATTTGCATTTCTTAACATTTGACTGTATGTGTCTTCTGTAAAGTAATGCAGAGTAACTCGGTGCTGTGGTAAATCAAGTTTGGAAATACTTAACTGTATATTTGAAAAATGTTTTATCTTTATGGAGTAGGGATGTGCTTTTAATTCTCACCGTATCTTCATTAATGAACCCAAAGGTTTTAGATTCTGTGTTTCCTAAGGCCCCATTATTGAGAGAGTACACACACAAACACACACACACACGTGCTTGTGGTATAATATGCCAGTACTTTAGTTTGGGAATTAGGTAGAAGTTAACAAGTAAGAGAATAATCCTCACATGGCAAAGGGTGAAAAAATTGAAGAAAATGTGAAACCACTTCTGGGGCTTTTACCTTTTGCTTTTATTTTGCCTGGTTTCTCTTTTTGAGGGAACTGTATTGTGGGATTCTTATTTGAAGAAATTCTTGATATCAGTAAGATTGTATAATTTTGTAAATATAAGTACCCTGAGAGAAGTGTTTGGTGTGATGTCAATCAGTTTAATCACTATCCACTTAAAAATTGTTCTCTCTACTACAAAACCAATATATTTCCCTCATAGAACATTTCAAACATAGAGACAAGCCCAAATGAAAAAAGAGTTACCTCTAGTCCTATCAAAATGTAATATTGGATTAAAAATATTTTAATGTGTATATGTTTTAAAAACCTCATTTGTTTACTTATTCATCCATTTATTTATTCAACAAATACATACTGAGTGTAGACTATGTACCTGACATTGCACTAGATGCTGGGAACACTGAAGTGAACAAGACAGTTAAGGACCCTGCCCTCTTACATCCTAGTTGGGGAAAACAGTCATTAGATATGCAAATGAAGAAACAAATGAGACCATCAAGGTTGTGACAAGTGCTAGCAAGGAAATGAACAGCCTGGTGTGATGGAGAGCCTAAGGAGGAGTCCTCTTTAGACATGGTAGATGGAACCAATTCAGGAGATTTATAAATCCATACCCAAACAGAGTATTTTAGGTAGAGAATGCCAGGTGTACACAGTTTTTAACCTGTCTTCTTTCCCACTAGATATAAATGTCACAATTCTTCATATAAAACTCTGTGGTAATAGATAGCTTAGAATTTTTTGAACCTTTGAAACATGGTTAAATACATACATTAGGTAACATTTTCAGCAGTGTCTGAGGCAGCAGGGCAGCAATCTGTAATCAAACACATTAATATACCTCTAGTGGAACAAGAATAATCACACTGTGTGAGAAAATGACTATGACTAGCCTCACTTCAGCTTAGGTTTTGGTGTCAAATGAGTCCTGGTCAGAAAAAGTTTTGCTGGTAAATAAGTTACATGTAAACTTTTGATTTTCTGCATGTTTTGGATTTCAAGATCGTAGTAAGGGGATGGTGGAGCTGTATTTCATAATACAAAACAGCATAATCAATTTAGCTAATGTCACATTTTTATACATCTTTATTGTTTTCATTTAGGTTATTCAGGTGAGATAAAATGTTTAAGCTGGGATAAATGTTCTTCTAGCCATATATTTGTGGACATTAGTGATCATTTTTTTAGGATATATTTGTAGGGGAGGTGAAATTTTTATCTCTGCCCTCTTAAGAGTTCTTTGGGCCTGAGAATTAAACTGACTTAAGGCAGATTAACAGGGGAAAAGCATACAAATTTATTTAATGTGACTTTTATGTGACATGGGAGCTCTCCTAAGGAAAGGAAGACCCAAAGAAGCAGTTAGAGTTGAATGCTTATATACAGAATTGGACAGAGAGTAGTGGATTGTGAAAATGTGACAAGACAAAAGAACTTGGCCTAGAGTAGTTAATTGTGAAAAGGTAACTAAAAAATAAGGGATAGTTTAACAAGGTTGGTTTGTCCAGATTTTTCTGGGTCTTGACTCCCTGTCTCTGGTGACAAGGATGTCAATTTCCTTCCGGTATAGAGACGACATCTTACATATTGGTATTTTATCTCCTGCTTTTAGGAACAAAAATGGGGATCCTTCTTGCACTTTCTGTTTTTTTAAATGCCTTTAGCTCAAAATAATTCTTTATGCCAAGGTGGCATATTTTGGGGTGGCATAGTCTGCCACCCTTCACATTCAATTGTTAGGTAAGCATTGTGCAAACAATTTTATGCATATTTCTTACATAGAAGCTTTATTTTATATTTAAAAAATAAGAATCCTCTCAGAAGGGTTTCCTAATTCTGTAGCTGAGTTGAGGGTAATTATTCTCATAATACCATGTCTAAGGCTCAAATTGTATCATGTTTAAAAGCAACAACAACAACATCATGATCTTTGGCCCTGGTTGTTTTTCGCTTTCATGCCTTTCCACTTGATCCTCCATTTATAACAGAAACTGCATGTATATAGAGATTGGATTATTTACCACTAAAATGCAGCCGTTCAGAGGAAGGAGGAGAAGGTAATTGGTTTTTATTCCCTATCAAAACAGAATGATTCAGGACCTGGGGTTATAGAAAAGCATCCTTTATTTAATTACAGAAACATGGGCCATGTTGACAGATTTCTGAGCTGTAATTGTCTTTTCTGTGCTCTCATTGATTTGGTCATGCATCTGACCTTCCTGATTAAAATTTGCCTAGGAATAACTCCAGAATCTAGTCTTCACAGCTTATCCTGTTGAGAATGTGATAGATTTTTCCTTTCAGAGAATAAACTCAATCAGTTTCTTATATCAACTCTGGTTTAAGCATTTGTGATATCAAGGCCACTTGTCTGCTGTATACCCTCTTAATTAACCATACCCTTTCTATGGCTAGTGCCTGCAGTGTTTCAAGTGAGACACCAGTTTTTATCAAAGCTTTAGAGTCAAGATGTCAAATCATTGCTGTTCGTTGCAAATGTATAATTTTATCACTATATCTGTTAATTCAGCAGAAAAAATATGCAATTTGAGAAGTGTGTAAAATTTTAGCTATAACAATATACAATTAAAGGATTCTGCCATTATTTACATGTACTCCAAGAGTCAAATGAAATCCTTCTTTAATTTCTAGCCATACAGAACCTACTTTTATATGTGTTTATTAAATACATATATGACATATTCAAGACCTGGGTGCATCGTTCATGAGCATGCTATTCCATTGGATCTCACAGGCCTCTCATCCATATGCCTATCACTGAGATCTGTATATTTTAGAAATTGGAATGTCAACATTATTCTTCTTAGAATAAGTGAAGGGGCTCTGTGGGCGTGAGTTGTGGCTGGTTGCTAAGAATATCTAATCAGGTTGCATTGCTATAGCAACAGTGTTGCTAGGACTTTAAAGTTTCCCTGCAATCAGTTGGAATTCATAAGTGAAAGACATTGTTTATCTCAGTGGTATTTTAAAGTGATCCTAGCTAGCATAAGGCAGGAATCCCATACTTTGGAAAGGAATTGATAGCCCCAATGAACTGCACTCTAGTTTATGATTAGTTCAGAGTATGTAATCTACAGAACCAGGGTGGTAATTTAGCAGCCTGTTTTTCCAGGTGTTTTGATTTCATAGTTCCTACCTAGTCAAAGATCATTTCCATCTGGCTCAAGGGTTCTCAAGGTTATCATACATTGATAATTTTAAAAGGAAAAGTATCATTTCATATTTCTGTCACAGAGCAGAAACTTGAGGACTCCAAAAATTATAATATTATGTTTGGTATACATATTATTGGTATTTATGTCTTTTCCAAAATGAAAATAGCTCTATTTTTCTAATTATAATAGTACTTCATACTTATCTAAAATGTAGGCAGTTTAGAAAGCACAAAACAAATAGTTAAAAATCTCCCAGAGTTAACTACTTTTAACATCTTGTTGCAAACATTATATATATCTATAGTTGCTAAATAAAGAGACATAAAACATATATGTGTTTCCTTGCCAGTGGCTTTTCTTAAAGGTAACTTTACATTATATTTTTAAACTGTTTTAAAACTGTCTTTTATGTTTGGTCTATTGTGGTTTCGAACATTTTTTTTCCCCTCAAACATACACTGAAAACGTTGAAATGGTCAGGAGTTAGTCTTAAAGTCAAAAGCCTCTGTGTTTACTAAATATCTGCTTTGTCCTATTCCAAAAAGTATTTAAAATATTTAGTTTAAGGATTTCATAAATCACCATCTTAGTGGAACTTAAAATCAGCATTTTTTTCTGGTTTTAGGCCCTAAACTTTTGAGTGAGGGAAAAAGGTTGTGCAACTGTTTCATTCCAATCTTGTATGTGGAATTTGATTCAATTTAAGGAATTAAAATAACTACATATTTTTAACAGGTTGAGCACTAGAGCCCAGAGAGTTGGTTTTAGGTTGGCTGAATATGGGTTTGCATCGGGCATGGACTATAAGTAGCATTCCCTGTCTGTTGCATGTTATTTTATGGAGACCCCAAAATGAAATGAAAAATAAAATGGAAATGAAAAATAAAACAGAAAATCTTTGAAGATTCCCTAGGATGGCTGGGTAATCAATAAAGATCAAGCAGCTCATAGTCTAAAAGATAAAAAAGCCAACATGTTTTGATAATTAAGTATGGACTAGGCACTGTTGTAAGAGTTTCACTATTAACTCACTCAAGTTTTACGATAACTGTATGAAGGTGCTATGACTTGTGATAACCCTAGGAGGATTCTATTATTATTCCCATTCTACAGGTTAGGACACTGAGGCAGAGTGAGGTTGAAAAACTCACCCAAGGTTGCGTAACTACCATGTCTATTAAGTCTCAGAGTAAAAATTCAAATGCGGATCTACCTACAGAGCCAGCTCTTAAAACCATTGTGCTTTGTTCTGAAGGATACTAGTTGGTTTGTTTAGGGTAAGCTTTTCTGTTGGATGTATTCATGGTCTATTATTTCATCCACAGCTTTGCTGGCCCAGAATCTTTTTTTTTTTTTTTTGTCAGCGTATCTAGGGGTGTACTATCTTTCTCAAACTCCATCTTTCTCCAAGTTATTGTAAAGATAGTGAGAAAGTATATATAAAGCATTTAGTTCTGTATCAGTCATGTAGTGTTCTTAATATATAGGAGCCAACAGTCTCATCTATTGGATTTGGGAGACATTGTCTATATAGATGTGGATCATATAGCTTTTTATCTATTGTTTACAGAGCAGGTTTAAAGATATTGTTAGAAATAACCCTGGCACATAATAGTGGCTAACTTTGGGCAAATCCTTAACCTTTCGTAAGTCTTCATTTTCTCCTATCTGTGAGAAGATATAATAATACCTAATCTTCAAGGTTATGATTAAGAATGAGAATAGATTTAGCACCCTGAATAAATAGTATGACAATTTTTAAATAGTGTGATTAGGACATTTCAAAGGGTCTTGCTTTCCTGACCATATGTCCAAACTTAAAGAACATCTACCTTGCAACTCTCTATGCCCTGCCTACCGAATCTTCAATTGTTGAACTAAGTGTTATGACTTAATATGTTCATGAGGCCATTCAAAATATTAGTATTAGTTTTCCTTTTTGCTTACTGCCCTTAATTCAACTTAATGAATAATAAAAAATATATGGGTCATAGGATGACATTGAAGCATGTTCCATTTTCCATGCAAACTTCATGGTCTAATGATTATTGTTACATATGGTGCCATTTCTCAAGGTAATTTAAAAGTAGTATAAAAACCTTATAGATTTTGAATTCTCAATTGTGGTATATTTTGTCTCATCATGTTTTCTACTTACATGAATTTTTGCTCATTTATTTCCTGAAGGGTTGAAAAAAATTCAGCATAAATTTAAGAGGCTTTGCTCAAGGTTTGATGAATAGTAAATAGCACATTTGGGGAGACCAGAAAATGATTAATGAAGGAGATAATGATGTGGTCATTAAAAGGCAATATTGGCAGAACATACACCAACTTTTTCAGAAAGAAAGATGTAAGACCATTTGAGAGACTCATCAGAGAAAATTCTCATGTGGCTTTTTTTTTTTTCAAAAAAATTTTTTTTTTCTTGAGATAAGGTCTCACTCTGTTGCTCAGGCTGGAGTGCAGTGGCTTGTTCATAGCTTACTGCAACATCAGATTCCTGGGTTCAAACCATGCTCCCAATTTGGCCTCCCAAACTGTTGGGATTACAGACATGAGCCACTGCACCTGACCTGTTTTTTTCAAATTTCCTAGTAGAGGGCAAGTTTCCTGTCATTGGGAGAAAATAGGCAGAGACTGAAAAGGCCTTAGAAAAGTATACACTTCATCTAATATGTGGCCCGTAGAATCATTTATGGACACTTTCAGTACTCTGGAGGCACAAACTTTTATAGGTTCTTCACCTGCCAAGTTTCTGCTTGGCAGTTTGTGCATGTGTGCCAAATATTGATGCAAGACAGTTTTGCTATAATGCAAAATCATCACATATTTTTGGCAACTATCCTTTCCACTCTGAGCCCTCCTGCCATCTCTTCTCTGCTCCAGGGATGCTCTTCTCTAGGTCTCACATTCTTCACTGAACTGCAACCTTAGCCTTGCATAGGGCTAAAAAGCTGATGAAGGCATAAGTTGATTGTGTAATATTTCCCTTCACCTCTTGTGACAAGAATGTTAACCCATCTCCCCCAACATAAGTTTTGTCATTCTTTAAAGAGCTACCTTCAAGACACAAAGGAATGAAAATAGACAATAGGGAAATGAATCCAAGGCAGGGGTGCAGAAAGGAAGCTTGATTCTGGTTTGTAGAGACACATTCTACTGGAAAGGCTGTAGAGAGCTACTGAGGACAAGAAGATGTGAAGAAGCCACTTTGCTGCTGCTGTTATCCCCTGCCCTCTGAGGCTGAGGCTGAGGAGCATGGGTTATCCTTGACTGCCCTACCTCCCATCAGCTTGGAGTGCTTGAGGGGTCACTTCTCCATACCCTGGCCTGAATCCCTTCTTTGCAGGCGAAGGTGAATTACCACTATCATCTGCTATCCCCTTCACTTCATTTTTATGCGATATACACTTAGAAATGTGGTATACCCATGTAAAAATGTTATAAACACCTACAGTGAATAAACAGTTCTTAATTTAATTTAAAGTTATTTCAAGAAGCTTGGTAGCTAATCTTTGACCTCTTATGTATGTTGCTGTATTTTCTGTGCAAGAGTTTATCTTTGTGTTTTGTTGAGTTACATATGAAAATTATTTTATATCCCTTGAGTACATTATATAGCTTAATTTTCCCAAAAACATGTTTCACTTTCAAAAAATGTCGTGTGTGTGTAGAAACTCTGACTTGGCCACTTATCTATTTTGTGAACCTTGTGGTTGATGATATAAGCTCTACAGAATTTTTTTTAATTAAAAAAAAAAAAAAGATGAAGCCCAGAGTGCTCCATGCATGTCTTTGATATTTTTTCTTTGAAGAAGAAGTTCTGCAAGACTGAAGCCTCTACTTTGGCCTGTCATAAACAGGAAAAGCTAAACCAACATTGCAGAAATGAGAACTATCATACATTTTCTGCAGACTCAATAATTTAGTCAACTGACTCTCCCTTTGTGAAGTATGCTGCAACTATAAATCTTTTGGAAACCCATATTATTTGGGTTCCATCCAAACCTTGGATTTGCATCTATCATTCACATGCAGAATTTTGTATAGATTTTTAATGTGCCAATTGTTTTAAGTGCACTTGAAAATGGATTAGAAAAACTTGGCGAGTGAAGGTAGAACTTCAGCTGCAGCATGTAATTCTTATGGAGGTTTCTATTAAGTAGGCACTCTGAGCCCAATGGTATGTGATGCAATGGGATTCATACCAATTGCTCTGAAAAGCTTTTTCTCCTTACCTTTATTTTAGTGTCAAATAACCCATCACACTTGATCCTCTGATATTGAAAACATTCATTTTCTGAATAATTGGATGTGGTGGGTGTAAGAGCAAAAGACTGCTGAAGAACTCCTTTTGTGAACTTAATGAGATACAAAAAAGAAAGTTCAAAGTAACGTGTGAAAGCAATGGGAATTCATCACAATTTTCGATTATATTTCCCTTGAAAAATAACAAGATGAAATGTTTAGTGCATTAGATTTTTAAAGAGCTTTAGTTGTCAGTCAGTCTTGATGTCTGTGTGTTTAAACTGACAAACCACTGTTCTGTAGCCTGAGGCAACTGGCTGAAATTAATGATATAAAACACAGGCAACTTGACAGGAAGTCATTTTACAAAGCTAGTGGTTGTGACTTGGAGAAAATTTGAAATTAAGTCTATCATGGAGTAAGGGCCATATTTTGAGAGATATTAGTCCTTGACCATCAATCAAAACACCAGCTTACAATTAAAATGAATGATTTTACTTTGGTAGCAAAATCTCAAAGGAACCATTGTGTAAAGAATCAATGTCATAGGAGTTGGTCATACTCTCTTAGGAGAAAAGCTATGTAAATGGAAGATAAATTAAATCTTCTTTACTATTTGACAGCTTGCTAGTTCAGAAATCTAGAGTTTAGACTGAAGGTTAGCATCTGTTTGCACTTTTGCCAAATACGGTATGTGACATGACTTTTCAGGGTATAGCCAGGATCAACCAAAAGCAAAACTCTAAAGAATATACCAATTCTAGTACCTGCATGGTTTCTCCTCCTGTCATCCTGCAGAGGCACAGAAACCTGAGCATGGGCGGTGTTTCTCTTGGTTGTTTTTGATCATGCTTCAGCCAAGGGATGTAACAACATCCTTCAGATCTTCTTGAAGGGTTGATTTGCAGGTGGTGTCATTCTTTCACTTTTAATTCCTTGAGATATGAGTAAACAGACTTGACTTACTGCTTCTGAAAGGTTGCTGATTCTTGCAACAATATCAATTTCTTGTGTTAATTCTATAATCCTCTGTGATCATCCAATATACTTTTTATCTCATTTGACACATAATTCTAAGGTAAAGCTGAATCTCCTCAAATATTGGATCCCTCCCCAAATTAACCATTTGAGGAGAACAACTATGCAACTTCCTTTTTTGAGCATTTATGATAAGATTTTAATGCTTTTATTTAAGGTCACAATAAAAGGGGTATGTACATACTTACATGTAAAGATATAGGTATGTTCAGGTTATATGTATAAAAAGGCTAGTTAATAATCTGCCAGTGGTTTTTAACATTTTAAAATATCCCATTAACATTTTTATACTTCTCAATAATATTTAATTAAAAGTTCTTCCCAATTCTCTGTCACTACACATAGGATGAAATAGAAACACAGAGCGTGTTTTCTGACCACACTTGTAAATAGAATTGTGAGCATAACTTTTTTTGTATTTAAAGTTTGCCCTAGGCATATACAAGTCAATTCTTCTAAGCAAAATACTTTCAGTTAAATGTTGTTATTTGCTTTTGGATAGCCTTTGATCATATGGACAGAAATAAATCAGGTATAATAAAACACACACAAAATATTCCAGAAAAAATTGTATTTGTTTTTGACTAATAAGTAAATACAACTTTTTTTTTTTGTTTTTTTGGTTTGTATTAGTTTATAGATATTTTTGAAAGAATGGATTCAATCCATTGAGGTAAATGGTTTATGAACACAGATTAACAATCACTTTGAGCAATTAAAAATACCATCTGTACATGAGAAAATTATAATGGTAATCAACAAAATTTCAGTACTTCCCAGAATCTGGTTTTGAAACTTCATTATGTTTTAGGGGAAAAACTCTCATTTTTCTGTTTGCTTCATGAGTTAGATCACTCATTTAAAATCTGAAGTAGTCAAATTATTTTTTATAAAGATCCAGAAAAATAGTGTATGTATTTCTAAATAATCTGAATATGTTTACATTGGTGTTTTTTTTTTTTTTTTTTTAAACTTAAGCTAGGAAGGAATTACCTATTATCTAATAAACATAGTGCAACTATATAGACAAGGGGCAAACGTCAAAGATTAGATATTTTTTATTATGTGAAAGATACATAGGTCTTGTTATGATTTGGAAGTCCTGGGTAACTGGTTAGACTTTTCATGATTGACAGCAGCTGTGCAGAAATTTTGTTAAATGCTTATCGTTTTAAAAAGTTATATGCAAAATATTTCTAATTTTCACTATTTTTAAATGTGAATATTTTTGACAGTCAAAGAAGATTCTCTTCTTTTACTTATGAAGTTTGTTGTTTTTGTTTGTTCGTTTTTTTTTTGTTTTTTTTTTTTTGTATGGCGTCTGTCTCTGTTGCCCAAGGCTGGAATATATAGTGGTGCAGTCACAGCTCACTGCAGGCTTGAACTCCTGGTCTCAAGCCATTTTTCCACCTCAGCCTTTCTAGTAGCTGGGACTACAGGCAAATGCTACTGCGCCCAGCTAATTTATTTTTTATTTTTATTTCTTGTAGAGACAGGGTCTCACTGTGTTGTGCAGGCTGATCTCTAACTCCTGTGCTCAAGCTATCTCCCCACTTTGCCTCCTCAGATGTTGGGTTTATAGGCGTGAGCTATGGTGCCTAGCCTGAGGCAGTCTTAGTGATAACTTTTTCCTGATCAAAATCTACCAAAACAAGAAAAGAGCTTAATGAATGTATTTGAAAAATAGAATAATGTCACAATCCATTTAGAGGATAAGGATATAAAATCAGGGTATCGCTTTGCATTCAGGAAACAGGGAAAATAAATGATTTTTCTTTCTTTTTAGAATTTTTCACAAATATTCATTTGTTATGAGGCAGGAGCTATAGCATTAATTAATAAATAATAACAGCATGGAGCATATTCTTTGGAATGCAGTTCATGGCTTCTTGCCTGGGACAGCAGAACAGCTGTTTCTGCTAAATTACTGGAATGTGAGAAGCAGTGATGTAAACCCTTCAAAAGCACAGAGAGGGAAGGGTTTTTTTTCTTTCTCTTGAATTCCAATGAAAAGAAGCTTTTATACACAGAGAATTCAGAGTGCCCTATACTCTTGGAGCATAACGTTTGTTCTCCCTTGCATACTCCCATTATTCAGCTAGGTCGTTAGTGTGAGTTGTTTTTAACAGCTTCATGGGTCTCTAAGGATCAAGCTGAGACCAAGTTTGCCAAAATGACTGACCACTTATTCCAGTGATGGATCTATTGTAGTTTCTCACTTTCCACTCTTGTTTCAAGACAATATGGCTTTAAGTAAGAATTTTCCACATATATATATATGTATGTATGAGTATATGTGTGTGCGTGTGTGTATATATATGCCAAAGAGCCTTATTTTGGGGTGTAGTGTTCTGAGCCCCGACACTGTCTTTATAAGGAGATAACCTTCTGAAATATATGCAAGTATTTATGATTCATTGAATGAGATACTTTATTATTTATGAAAACCTCTGTACTTCTCTATGTGTTTGTTAGTTAATTCATGTTACATATAAATATGCATTAAGTAATCTGAGGCACAGCTTTTGAGGAGCTTGGAATCTAAATGGAAAGAAGACAGAGATGAAATTGTTTTAAGAATTAACTATGTTTTAAAATATTAACAATAACAAAAGTAATGCTTAAACAGCATTACCTTGAGCTTCCCACTTTGAAGCTGGCAGTCCTAGGATGGCTTTCTTCATCATCCATTTCCCTCTTTTTTAAACCTTCAGAGGTTTAAATGTTTCCTCCATTTGGGTAATTTTATAGTAATATGTAAACCTTGACATAAAAATGTGGGGATTCTTTGGTGATTAGGGGTCTAGCAAGTTTGCTTCTACACACACACACACACACACACACAGAGAGAGAGAGAGAGAGAGAGAGAGACCCTACCTGTGAAGGAAAATTGGGCAAATTATCAATTTGTCCAATGAGTATTGCTGGACATATGTATTTGATAATACAAATAAGTGTAGAGACTAGTATTTCTTAGCAAATTCAGAAACACAATTCCCATCTTTTATGAAATGCATCCTTTACCAGATTGCAAACTGTTTCTATTAAAATCAATTCTAGTTTCCCTTCCTGAAATTGGACATTACTTATCTATATCATATTTGGCACTCAATTCCAGGATAATCACATTTTCCAACTGGACAGGGCTCTAGTTCAAACCCTTCACCCTTCACAGTGACTTAGAATAGTTTAGAGATTTATCCAATGCCTCATTCTTGGTAAGTCTAGCATCTTAGTCACATCCTGTAAGCACTTGATCATTGCCTGCCGCTAGGCACTGAGTGTACATGGAATTTTAGGGTATAGTTCATTCATTTAGAGCTTACCATAATAGGGAAATTTAGAAAGTAAAAATGTAATTGCTACCTATTCTATTAATCTTGCTGACATTCTAATTCACTTACCTTGAAAAATTTAAGCCAGCAGATTTGGAGTCATAAGAATCATGGACTATTTTTAGCAGAGACTTCATATCACTTTTCATTGACTGGGTGATGCGCTGATGAGACTTGAAAAATTAGCCAAATTCCCATCATTGTGTTTTATCATCCTGATGGGAGCAATGCTGTTGAATTTCAAGAGGTTAGCACAATCAATACAATGAAGTTACAGCAAAAGGGGAGATGTCTCTATTATTGAGGTTTTATCAAAGTATTAAATGTTTGGATTGATTTTTTTTTTTAAATTGCACATACATACCTCTGGAGTGTCTAATAGTCAAAAATAGGTTGAGTATGATGAGGATAAATAGCTAATACATGTGCGACCTAATACCTAGGTGATGGGTTGATAGGTGCAGCCAACTACCAGGGCACATGTTTATGTATGTACCAAATCTACATGTCCTGCACATGTATCCTGGAACTTAAAATAAAATAAAATATTTTAAAAATAGGTTGAGTATGAATGAGAGGGAAAAGAGAAGTGAGCCAGTTCATCATTATAGGCTAAAGATTATAGTGAAATCAGATCACATCTTACATTTCACATTATTTTTTCTGTACTTAGATATTAAGCCCTCATTTCATTTCACAAACTCCCCACCAATGATCTAACCCAGCCAGATTCTGTCCCTGCATGAGCAGCCCCAGCTACCTCAGCCCCATCTGTCTCCACCTCCCACCCTAGTCCATTCCCTTGGCCTCCTCCATCTTTCTCATGCCCATCATGCATGCTCTATCCTTAGGTCTTTGGTGCAGAGAGGTCTACTCTGTCTGAAATGCTCTATATAGATATGCTTGTGGCTGACTCTCTGATTCCTTTCAGGTCCCTAAACAAATACCATTTCTCAGAGGCATTGTGTCTGACCACGACATCTAAGATAGCACCACCTCTGCTATCACTATCTGCTTATCATATGTTGCCTGTATCTCCACCGGCAACATTTCATCTTCATTTATTTAATTGTTGTTTTCTGTCTTCATGTTAATGCACTACACCATATGCTCTATGACAGTGGGGTCTTTGTTTTGTTCATTGCAACATCAACAGCACCTAAATCAGTTCCTGACACTTAGTGGATGCTTCATAAATAATTGAGAGATAATCAATGAATTTTCTTCACGAGAAGATAATTTCTTTTGATTTAATCATATCTATTTAAAACTCCTTCTGTAGAAGACATGCACAGATGGGGGGAACACATTGAAGAACAAATTCTTATTGGGGACCCCTCTACACTACGAGAAGATAATTTTGAAAGGCAACAGTGAAATAGATAAAGTCCCTTTCTTCCTAGGGCTTACAAAATTTGTTTTGTGTGAAAGGTAGACTTCAATTTAAACTTTCCATTATGGTAATGTTACACATATTCTAGTTCATTAGTACAGTACATATGCTCATATTAGGCTTAAAGAGACCAAGAAAGAGAATAAAAAACAAAAAAGAATATATATATATAAAAATTCCTTAATTTGTTAACAGCATGAAATTATATATTTATCAAAAGAGTATGCTCCTCCATCACAGAGGCAGTGTTTAATAAGGAATAGAATATGTTAATATTTTGCTCTTAAAGATTACTAGTATACTAGTCACTCTCTCAGATAGACACAGGTAATAGCCTGTTACTGAACTTTAGGATATTAGATTTCTTTTTCCTCATTAAAATTTTTCTCTCTCTAGTTACTTAGTTTGTCAATTGGACTGAGAGAGACAAAAATTTTTAAAGGATACAAAAATTTTCCTTGATCTGATCTAGAACTAGAAATACCATTTGACCCAGCCATCCCATTACTGGGTATATGCCCAAAGGATTATAAGTCATGCTGCTATAAAGACACATGCACATGTACATTTATTGTGGCACTATTCACAATAGCAAAGACTTGGAACCAACCCAAATGTCCATCAATGATAGACTTGGTTGAGAAAATGTGGCACATATACACCATGGAATACTATGCAGCCATAAAAAAGAATGAGTTCATGTCCTTTGTAGGGATGTGGATGAAGCTGGAAACCATCATTCTGAGCAAACTATTGCAAGGACAAAAATCCAAATGCCACATGTTCTCACTCATAGGTGGGAACTGAACAATGACAGCAACTGGACACAGGAAGGGAAACATCACACAGTGGGGCCTGTCATGGGGTGGGGATACGCGGTAGGGATAGCATTAGGAGCTATACCTACTGTAAATGACGAGTAATGGGTGCAGCACACCAACATGGCACATGTATACATATGTAACAAACCTGCACACTGTGCACACGTTCCCTAGAAGTTAAAGTATAATAACAATTAAAAAAAATTTTCCTTGATCTACAAAAATAAACCCATGAAACACTATTTTTTTTTTTTAAATCCAAGACTCTCAAGGGAATACTCCTCATAACAAACTGTACCTGCTAGAAGTTTTGTAACTAAGCAAGAGTCACATGGCCTGTGGCCAGCTGGATAATTGCAAAGTACTTAAGGACAAATCGTTCCCTTGTGTCTTTGTAAGGACTGTATAACTCGTTCCTTAAAGACTCCAAAGGCATTATGCAAATTTAAATACACTTCTACTTCCCACTTACAAAGAGCATACAAGGAATGCCATATATGAATTATTGTTTGAGGCTAGAAGATAGCACAATTTAGGTTATTGTTTCTACGCATTTGTTAGTCACAAAATTTCAGGCTCTGTGATAGTGGTGAAAAGTAGAAAAAATGTGTTATTTAAATATTTATCTTTTCCATCATATGTTTTCTTTTAGATAAATAAAAAGAAGTCTATCTTTACATATTGTAACTACCTATATGTGTGAATTTTTAAATATAATATTTCATGGTATTTTTGGTGCCTCTCTTTTTGTAGGATACCATTGATTCATTACTCTTAGAGTTTTCTTTTCTATTATAATTGTAAAAAAGCTAAAGTTCTGAACATGATCATCTTTTTTTCAAATTCCTACATCCATAATTCATATACAAAGTTCCCCTTAATAGTCTTCTAGTTGGTCATATTGATCTTTTTTGCCCCCTTGCCTGAATTTTCCTTAAACAGCAATGATCTATCTATAGACATCACTCTAAACATGTTGCTGCTCTTTTGTTTTTAACAAGGTAACATGTACAAGGTGGCTACCTTCACAAATGATGCCCCTTACCCCACACAATGCATACATTGTGATGTAAAAATTGTGACAGAGGAAGAAAGGTTGTATATGTGGATTTGGGGAATCTGCCTGAGTGTCCCCATATTCCATTTCTTTTCTGTTACTCCCTTTAATAAATACACACATTTATTTCCTGGTAGGCCCATCTCCACTAGTATTCTTTTCTTTGTCCAAACAAATGTACATTTCTCTTTGTGCCTTATGGATAAACTCCAAATTCCTGGCACATAATGTTTCTTCTATTCAAAACCTTGCTAAAAATTAATCTCTGTGACACTTTCTAAGGCTTCTCTTCGATCATGCCTTCATTCCTTCAAAATGAATGCAACTCTCTCCATATGCAGTTGTAATTAGCTTTGTACATTATGTTTCTTGGCTTCTTGTGAATGGCTAATGAGTACCTCTCTCTTTTTCTCTGTGAAATTTATAAATTTAAATTGCTAAGGAGATCTGAGGGTGGAGGGGAAGGGGGTCTCTCTCTGAGATCAGAAATTGTTTTGTGAAAAAGCAGCTTTTGAGAGATGTAGAGGTATGGGTAGTATAACTAATGTAGAGGAATGGTTGGTATACCTGATAGCTATGTCACTTTAAGAAGTAGGCAATGATATAAAGGTGAACTTACATAGATTACTTCACTTTCATGGGCATTTTAATTTTCTAGTTTATAAAATGTAAAACAGAAACAGCAGGTTAAGTAAATAAATGAAACTGGGTGGGCCCAAGAATTGCTTGGTTTCTTGGTCATTTTGCACTTTGGCACTTGATAGACAAAGGGTATATGGTACATTTATTTTCCCTCTTTACTATAATGAAACAACACAAGTGCCGTAATATGTGGCCACGGACACTTGGGACTCAATATGTGGAAAGCAAATGCGCTGTTTAAAGGAGACCACTGCAACTTAGCTCTATCTGTTGTTGTCATGTCAGAATGGGAGCACAATACTGACAGATTTGAGTTTTCAGACGAAGTAAGAAGATTTCTGTATGAGATCTCCTGACTTCTAAATGTGAATTCTAGCAAAACCCAAACCCCAACCATGTGGACTGAACTAAACACAACGAAGCCATATCCGGCCCACAGATTGCTGTGATATATATCCTGAAGATCCTTTCTGTGCCAGAGAACTATGATTTTAAATTCCTTGATAACAGAAACTGTGTCTACTCTTTTCTCTTCAACTATATCAACAAAGCATTTTAACTGGAGATCAACAACTGATCATCAGAGATTTCTATCACATCAAAACTTTCATTGGATTGAAGTTTTGTAGGAAAATTTGACCTACAGAGGTATTTTCAGTGGACACAGAGCATTGATAATTCTGAGGACAACTATTTGTAAGAAAAGGCTCAAATGCTGAACTGTGCAACATAGAAAAGATTTAATAGCATGCAAAGAGAATAGATTGAAGTAGCTGGAGAGAATGGGATCATGTCTGGGAGTACAGGACGATGCGTAATCAAGAAGGGAGTTATTCATAATAGTCAACTCTGCTGACTGGCCTTTTGAAGGAAAAAAATAAAAAAATGATTAGTATAGGGAAGAAGCAATTTGATTTGGCTGAGAGGAGGTTATTGGAAACCTTGGAAATGGTGGCTTTTTTCAGTAGTTGGGATGGAAGCCAGACTGGAGAAGGTTAAAGGGATGAGAGGTGAGAAACTGGGAGATCCAGAGTTATGCTGCTTTTCCAGGAGATTGGACACAAAGAAAGAAGGGCTGGGATGAGAGTGGAGGAATCCATCTGTTTTAGTGAAGATGGTGTGCTGGATATGGGGAACACCTGTGCATGCTTGAAGCTGGATGGTGATACATCCTCTTCATTGTCCTTGGTATCTTGGAAAGTAAGTGATTATCTCCTTTTGACTTGGCCTATCTTGCATATGCAAATCTCTCTGTGGTGTGTGAATAAACAAACTATTTTGATATTTTTTGGGTGGGATGATTAATAGTTATAACTCATTATTTGTGTATATTCAGAAGTTCAGTGCCATCGCTAACTCACAGGTTACAGAATATACACTCTCTCTCCTGTGTTTGAAAATCACTCTAGTCTGTAAGTATCTCCAGATCCCTGGAATGAATCCGTAAAGGCAGGTTATGCTTCAATAAAGTTACTGTGGCGTCAGTCTGAGCCAAGAGTGTTCTGTGAGTATTTTTGCTGATTGTTCAGAACTGATCTCTGCCTGTTTACCTGCAACTCTTCTACTGAGCTCAGTGTCTATCTTCTTTCTGGGGCCACCATTACTGGAGTGGAACCATATGCTTCTGTCCTGGAGACTGCAGCATTATATTAGGTTGCCAAGAGCTAAGGAAGAGCTCATGTCTCCAGGTGTCTTACAGCCATTTCCTTTTATCCCTATTGAATGTTATGGCACACTTCCATGTTCACAAATTTAAATATTTAAATAAAATAACAATAGGCCCTGCTGGCCTATTGTTTGCAGAAAATTAAACATAACTCCTCATTGGGAAGTATATAAATAAATATAAATAAATAGAAAATAAATAGAAATCGATCTATTTGTTGAAATTTTCTCAAAAACAAAGGTCATATAGAGGAAGGAGACTAGTGGCTTTGTTTAAAAATGGTGATTTTGGATGAAATGATTGATTTTTTTGTTTACAGTACACTATCAGGTTATGTAACATAGTGACATAATTTTGTTTACGTTAAAGATAGCAAAATAAGATGGTGTAAAATGTGGATCCCCCGACTTCACCATTTATTTATTTCAAATGTTCTTCTACTCTGGTAAAGCTATTAAAATAGGTGACTGTGATAATCCATCAAACAAACATTTATTTAACACACACTGTGGATTTTGCCTTAGTGGCAAAGGTAAACAATTTGCACATTTACTTGTATCTCGTAGGGGATGTGAGCAATTAAGCAACTGCAATAGAGTGCAGCAAGTGCCATGATGGGGGAATATAAAATACTATGAAAGCACAGAGTAGGCAAGCACCTGACCCAGTGGGACAGAGGCTTCTCAGAGGTAATGACCTTTGGAATGAGACCTGGTGGAGGTGTAGAAAGTAGCCAAACAAATGTGGTTCTGAAAAGAGGGGAAAACAGGTGAGACTGTGCAGAGGTCAGTTAGAACACAGCAAGTTAGAAAAATGCAGAGAACATTTGTTATCTCTCGTTCATGCAACATATTAAGCACCTATTTTGTGGCAGGCACTGTGCTAGGCACTGGAAATTATAAAACGCAAAGGTGACTGTTTCATGATGTTTACTATGTAGTCAGGAAGCTGACACACTAAATAATTGCAGGATGGTATATAAGCACTACAATAGAGACATGTTCTAAGGACACAGTGGAACAAAGGAGGAAAAGCCAATTATATTTGGAGGTATGAAGGAAGGCTGGAGATTTATTTTGCAACAACTCAAGTAAAAGAGGTCCTTTATTTTGTTTAGGGGCTTAATTTATAAATTGACCTTGTCCTACCAAGCTAACATGTTTGCTTTGAAGCAGGTTTTGAGATAAGAAACCTAAAATAAATGAGAAGAATGATTTTATTTGAGACAACGAAAAATGTGTAGTTTCTACAATGAGGAAAAATGATTCACTGACTCCCAGGTTGCAGGAAAGATACCCCAAAGACCACCTACTTTCATTATATATTGCTGTATGTGAACCCAATATACACAGTCTCCTCAAGTAGGGGATTGAAGTACTCAGTCAACTCAATCATTGTATATTAATATAAGCTAATATCTTGGAATAACATGTTGCTACGTGTTCTGTTCGTGTAACTCAGCTTCTAAAGACCTGATCATATCTGGTGTCAACGCAATGGAGTGGATTTAGAAGATTAAAATAAAAAGCTGGATTTAGAGTAACTGAAAAAACTCCAGGCACTTTAAACATATGACATAAGTGTGGATTATATATGACTTGTTATTAATTCTTAGATAAATAATATTTAAAAAAGCAAAATTATTCTAAAGGAAGGACTCATGATAGGAGTATTTTTTTTTTTTTTTTTTTTTTTTTTTTTTTTTTTAGAAACAGGGCACTCTGTCATCCAGGCTGGAGTCAGTGGCATGATTACAACTCACTACCTCCTCTAACTCCTGGGCTCCAGCAATTCTCCTGCCTCAGCCTCCTGAGTAGCTGGAACTATAGGCACACACCACTTCACCTAGCTAATTTTTATTTATTTATTAATTTTTTTGTAGAGATGGGGTCTTGCTGTGTTGCCCATGCTGGTCTAAAGCAATCCTCCCACCTCATCCTCCCAAAGTGCTGGGGTTACAGGCATGAGCCACTGCCTAGCCAGATTTGGGTATTTTTAAAAGATAGCTATAAATGAATGTGGCAGGAGTTCTTTAAAATAATGAACCTTGAGGGCTTAAGAAACGACAGTAATTAGTGGGTATGAGGCCCACCAAGGTCCAATGAGTTGAAGTGAACTGCTCAGAGTTTATACCCACAGAGAGAGCCCGACCTGTTCACCTGTTCTTGTTCTTGCCAGTGCTTGCTCTTTGTCCATCCACGCCTCAGAATGACTGACTTATCTTGACGGCCAAAACCACCACTCTCAAAATGCCCTGGCAGATTAAAGAGGTACAGTTATGGGGATGTCTGTTGACCTTTTCTTAAATTCTGTGAGAGAAACAATAAAACATCAATACCTGGTCATTTGATTAACATCCATGCAATTTTACGTGGTTCTTGTTGTTCTATTTGACATTGAAATGTATCATCTGCTTTACTTTTTAATTTACTTGCTAATAAGATACAGTTTTCCACATGAAAAGTTAATAATTATATTTATTATCTAAAACAAAAATGTAAATTAAAAATCTTGTGTACTATGTGAATTATAAATACCATGAAAGGGCAATAAAATAATAGTGTATAGAAAGGTAATATTGAAAATGAAGCATGTGTTTCATCTGTAGAACTAACACAAAATCAGAAAAGAGTCAATTGTTTATATAACAGTAAAAAAAATCAACTAATATATTAGGGAAGGCTCAACCATTTAGAGAATGAAACACCTTATGTGTGACTCACTTGATATCTTCTTAAACAAGGTGGTCATCTCTAACCTGGATGAACTGTTTAACAAGGAGAATGTTTGACACAAGAACCTACCTAATTTTCCGCAGCTCAATTCCATACTGATGAGATTTCAAACAACAGGACTGGTTTGGGACTACATGATTAGGAGTCTAGAATATGTCTGTCAGATTTGTCCTTGATGCTCAAATTAGGCAAGATATCAAAAGATAGAAATAAAAGTAAAGTAGTTTTAAACGCAGAGAATAAAAATCCCATACAGAAAAGTACAATGCCTTTTGTAATGTAAATAAGGGATTGGACTCAGTGCGAGAAATGGAGGAAAAGAGCAGGAAAAGTCTGTTACAAGCTGAATATGGGTCAGTAATTCACTGCCATTGTTTAAAAAAAAATCTGTGGCTTATATTATTTCTATGTTGGGAATGGCCAAGGTACCTTAAGAACTAAAAGGTAAAACTAAAGAATGTTAAAAAATAATACAAATAATAGGAAAGAAAGGAAAAGAAAGCCGTAGATGAGTACAGATTTAAAACATTTCAAAAGATGAGCTGAAAACTGACTTGTATAGACACTTTTAAGAATGGGAAAAGATTTTTAAGTGAGAGGGATGTTGATCATTTCCGCTTTATATTGAGATGGAAGAAAAATGGGCTTGGTGAAAGCAAAAAGACTTTTTGGTGGACCATCAGTGTGATAGACATTATGAGAGACAAAGAGAATAGTAAAATTACCATCCTGGAAAGCTTCACTAAGATAATGAATGGTCATTTTTCTTTAAGATTTAAGATATTTGCTTGCTTGAAAAATACTTAACAGCTGACTGGAATTGTCTGCCAGCTTTGTGACTCTAATTTGAAGTTTGCCAAAAACTCTTTAAAATATATTACAAATTTTAATTTAAAACAAACAGAGGGAAGAGCTATACAACATTAGTATCTGTGAGACTCCTATTAAGATGCATTAGAAAAAAATTACTTTTATAATAATTTATTAATTGGCTCAAAATTTCTCTTTATTGCATTTTTCTGGAGATATTTATCTTTCCCTGAACCATTCATTCATCTTGCCTTAGATCTATTTATTTAAGGACAGAGAGGATGCCTTGGGGACTGTTGCAGGATAATGGGCAGATGGGCTGACTTCTTGCTTATTAGTAAGCTGAGATGATTTGACTCTAAACTTCTTCCTAAGGGATAGAGGCACTTAAAATGAGGTTTACTCAATCATGGAAGTATAATTGAAGTAAAGATATTATTTCATCTCCCTCCCTCCCACCCCATTTCTATTTTTTTTGGTATTCTTCTTTGACTTGATGACTTAGTGTTATCACTGATGAAACCTTAAGTAGACCAGTGGTTTGTTCTTTTGTTCTTTTGTTATCAGGATGGGACAGATGTAACTGCAGGGTTCAGCAGGAGGTAGCTAGGAGAAGCTTCTCATTAAACAAGAATTGAGAAATCCCATCTGAACACCCCTTCTCCTATTATTTAGTAAATGGAGAACACACGATGAATAAAACAGAGAAATTCTTAATATCAAATGCAAGGGTATGCAAAACCTGCAGGAAACTCTATGTGTGCTTTTCTTCTTTCTTTCCGTCTTTTTCCTTTCTAAAACAAGACATTTGTATTCACTCAAGTTAATCATAGTGTGTTTTGAGGTAATCATAATTAGATGTCATTACTGTGCGGTCAAGTTATACCTTAATCGATGAGCCCAATTGAGTACTTTAGACATAAAGAACTTCTCAAACCCAAACATCCCCAAAATCCTTGACAGGAATGCTAATGCTAGCACAAATGAACCAAAGCATTATTTTGACTCTAATGAACAGTTCTACTTACTGTACCACTCTAAGGCTGTACACACTGTTTGAAAAATATATGCAACTTAAATCATAAGCCTGTTTGTTTTTTGAGGAAGAAAGAGATATAGAATGTTTTGGATTCATGTCTTCTTTTGTTGATCTAATTTTTGAATTGGTTTCTAATATAGAAAAGCTGTTGTTAGATGGCCTTGTCCCAGACCTGGGGCACGAACTGTGTAGAGAGTCAAGGAAGGGCATGGGTTAAAAATACAGAATGTGAGGCAGTGGATACTGTCTTGCCTCTGAGTCCTTTTCCAGTGCCGGGTGTTCTTCATTCCCACCTTCACCCTTTTAACTGTTATTACAGGGGGATTCCATGCTGAGAGTGTAAACCCTTAAACTTCTGAGTCTGATACTGTTGGTGTAGGGACTCTGGAAACAGAGTCTCAGGAATGATTATATGGTCCTCAAATCTTTCACTTAGCAATGAGTAAGGCTGTAACATGACTTTGAGGTATTGCCCAAAAGCAGCTACTTCTGTTATTCTAAGTCAGTGATACCAGTGAAAGATTTAAAAATCAGTTTAGGGAGGCCGGGCGCGGTGGCTCAAGCCTGTAATCCCAGCACTTTGGGAGGCTGAGACAGGCGGATCACGAGGTCAGCAGATCGAGACCATCCTGGCTAACACAGTGAAATCCCATCTCTACTAAAAAAAAAAAAAATACAAAAAACTAGCCGGGCAAGGTGGCGGGCCCGGTAGTCCCAGCTACTCGGGAGGCTGAGGCAGGAGAATGGCGTGAACCCGGGAGGCGGAGCTTGCAGTGAGCCAAGATCCGGCCACTGCACTCCAGCCTGGGCAACAGAGTGAGACTCTGTCTCAAAAAAAAAAAAAAAAAAAAAAAAAAAAAAAATCACTTTAGAGAGAAGGAAAGTACTCTTTTACAATTAAATGACTTGTATTTTTAAAATTTATTATTCAAAGAGACAGTCACCCTGTAGTGTTTTCCCCCTGATAGGATAAGGCTCCTAGGCTGAGTTAGAATACTCACTCAAGTGCTTGTAGATAAATCTTTTCTGAAAATATCTGCTATCAAGCTTTTAGATGAAACATTCTTCTACCCAGGAAAACAGAGTTTTTCTAGAGAAATCCAATTTTAGAGTGAGCTTTAGAAGCTCCAGCTGACATTCGCTATATCATAAAATAGCTTCCAGTATCAGGAAAAGCATGTGCGTCCATGTGGAATCACAAGCACTACTCCATTTGTCCACATTCGGCCGTTTAAGTTGGATTACACTTGAGAAAAATTAAATGGTCTCTCTCCTGTATTTGCAAAACTACATATTATTTGGCCTTAGGAACTTGATAAATAGGGATCCAAGGAATACCATGTTGCCACCAGTGTAGCATAGGATAACATCTCTATTTCGTATTACATGAGGACAGAATGGCTGAGTGTGTACCAGGACAACAACCTCAGAAGTTTTAACTGTAGGGTAACCTTCTTATTTTAGAAATTAAGACACTGAAATGCAGGAAAATGGTTATAATCCAATTAGTGGTTGATCCAGGAATGGGATTCTTATGTTCTATTTCTCCAATAAAGCAGAGAAAAAAGCTGGAAGTCTGTAATGGCACGATAGGGGAAAAGCGCTCTCTAGGGAATTAAATCTAGGAAACCCAGAAATACTCAAAACCAAACCAAACTCCTCACACATCAAATGCTAAGTTCGTGTTATTATCACATGCCTAGTTATAGTTTTGGAGAAAAGAGATTTCTTTCTCTTATAATAGTTACAATTTGAGAAAGAAGTGTGTGTGTGTGTGTGTGTGTGTGTGTGTATAAAGTATCTAAACTGCAAGTTGCTCAGATGGAATTTGTCACTTTTATTACTGCCCTTATCCAATATTATAAAGAATCCCATCCATGTATGTGACTCCTTATGATAAAAAACAAATGGATAGTTTCTATTTAACTGATCTAACTGCCCCTTTGTTACTAGCATTTGACCCCCATATTGACAACCTCCAGCAATCACCTGCCTTGCTTCTCTCCTTCTACATTGTCTCACTCCTACACCATAGATGCCTGGCTCTCTGAATTATAGGTAGAGCTGTCTTAACTATCTTGAACAATGTGTCTTGGCTTGCTGGCTGAGCCTCCACTGCCAGCCAGGTTTCCAGACCCAGTGTGTAGATCTGCTCTTTTCCTGCTTGCTTCATTTTTCTGTATGTTGCCATGCCCAGTTAGCTAATGGAATAGAATGAGTAATTTGCTGGGAATTACCTAAAAAGTTCAAGAGGAAGAAGCTTTGACTCTCGGGAAGACCTGGGTTAAATATTGGAAAAGGAATACCTTGAAGATAGTTTGAGATAGGAACCTTGATAGGAACACCTTAAGGATGGTAATTATGTCAAGAGGGGAAATCAAGATAACTTTTTACTGGGTCATGAGTGTTCCTTAGATTGTCAAAAAAGAGAAATCTGCTGTTTGTTTGTATTTTTATTTAGCTTATAACCTGATGTAGTTTTTCAATTAAACTAATAATCTAGTAATCTTGATTTATCTGCAGTCTATTCAATTGATCAAGAAATACACACTGTCTGCTTTGTGACTAGCATTACTGGAAAGAAAGTATTCATGAGAAAAGACTGCAGCTAATATAAAGAAACCTCCTGGGGGTGGTTTTAACTGTCCTAGGTTTAAGTGAAAGTGGGAACACATTTTCCAGTGAGAAGAGAGTACCTTTTTATGCATGTCCTTGAGGGCAAGAATCATGTCTAAATTATCTTTTTATCTGTAGAAAGGAGAAGAGAAGCTGGCGCTTAGCAGGTGCATGATAATGTTTGCTGAAGAAATATTGACAATCTTTCTGGGAAAATGTAGAGAATGAGTAAATTACCTGATTCTTTTCCACTTAATGACATCCTTCTCTTTCCTCCACTTCCTGGCTTAGGCTACCATGATGGGGAAATGCAGTTTGGTAATGCTACTGGAGTATGAAATTCATTTTCCTATGGAAGAAATGTTTAAAACAACAGTTTAGACATTATTAAATAGATATAATAATTATTATTCATTAAGTGTAGTTAATAATGATTAGATATAATTGAAAACTGTTTTACAGAGAACAAATGTTTTTGTTGGCTATCTAGGAACTCAAGCCATATATAATAAAATTTCTAGGAACAAACTTTGTGTTCAAACCTTGAGAACCTCATCGTTTTTCTAAGTTGGGTTGACATCTACCTTCCTTTTTTAAACTTTTTTTCTTAAAAAATAGGCTTTTCTACTATTCTAGATGTTATGAGTCTGTGGAAGAAATAACAGATACCAAGCGTGGCTTTCACTCAGAATAAAATGATCTGTATCAAAAGGTACTTTTTTTTTTTTTTTTTTGGTGTGTGCTGCAGGTGGGTTGGGAAGGGAGTGTTCTGGATTTATCCAGTTGGAAAGAAAATACAGATGCATATTAAGCAGTTAGCGAGAACTAGCTTGTGTGATTAATATAGACAGGAAGTGGCATAGTGATCAAAAGAGAAGGAAAGTTTTATGTAGTTTGTCATTTTTAGAAAAAGCTTCATGGTCAGTTTGGGATTTGAGGTGGGTAGGTTTTAGGGAGATGAAAGAAAATAAAATAGGTAATTTTTTGTTTGTTTGTTTGTTTTTGAGATGGAATCTTGCTGTGTCTCCCAGGCTGGAGTGCAGTGGCATGATCTCAGCCTCCCGGGTTCACGCCATTCTCCTGCCTCAGCCTCCCGAGTAGCTGGGACTACAGGCGCCCGCCACCATACCCAGCTAATTTTTTGTATTTTAAGTAGAGACAGGGTTTCACCATGTTAGCCAGGATGGTCTCGATCTCCTGACCTCGTGATCCACCTGCCTCGGCCTCCCAAAGTGCTGGGATTACAGGCATGAACCACCATGCCCGGCCAAAATAGGTATTTTTTTAATCTGGAAATTTTTCACCAGCCCAGGAAAATAGGATTTGATGCTCCTCTTAGAAGTTCTCGTAACTCATCCTTAATAAAAATTTGATCATATTGTATTTTGATTTATCCATCTCCTTTTATAGATATTTGAGTAAAATGCTTGAAGGCAGGAATGTGTAGATGCATTTGGGCAATAGTTGGAAATGTTTCACCTTTATTCTGAAGATACTGAAGACTAAAAACTTTTTTTATGAAGAATAAAAATACAACTGTCTGGAAATAAGATTGGAGGAGAAAACATGAAGACAGGGAGATAGTAAATCCTGTTGATTAAAATAATTCAGATAGAAGATAAAAAGGGGTGGAGCAATAGAGAATGGAAGGAATACCTAAGATGTATTTCCAAAGAAAAAACAAAATGTTTTATTTACTGGATGTAAGAAATTGAAAAGAGGAAAGGGAAAAGTTACTAGAGGTTCAAACATAGATTTTTAAAATTTCTGTCCAAATTAATGGGTAAAATGCCATAGCATTTGTACAACTGCCAAAACTGTTTTGCAGGTCTAAATAATTTGCATAATTACTGTCAGTATTTCTTTGTTCCTTCATTATTTTTCAACTCTATTTGTTGACCTTGAGAAAATTAGGTACCGTAGTCTCATATGTCTTCCAATGTCTGTGTTTTCTAGTGGAAAAAGAAAAGGGAATTGAAAACGAAGACAGCTACATTACATTTTGCCTGATATTGAATCACTGGCCATTTAATCTGCTCCTTAAAACTCTCTTTGAGTCATTTTTTCCACTTTGAAATGTAGCTTCATACATTCAAGGACTTTTAGTAGTTAAAAAAAAAATGTAGAAAATTATCTGAGAGTTTGGATGCCACATCCAGGACTTGAAACAAACAAAAAAGAAAATTATCCAGGAAAAAAATTAGAGAGTAATCACACATTTGAAGAGATACAGAAACTGAGGACCAAGTAAGTTATATGATTTGTTGTGAGTCCTGTTGTCAGTTAAGGACAGCATAGGGCTTAAAATCTGTGTGTGTTGACCTTCAGCCATTGCTTCTGATTGTATACCATAGTGATTTGGGTAAGACTACAGATAATCTTCCAAATGTTTATAATTAAGCTAACTTACATCTTACTACACAGATATGTATGCCTGCAGGAAATTCGAGGGAAAATTCATCTAGTTTTCACTTAAATTTAGACTGTGACAAAGGACAAATTCACACTTTGTGCCTCAACTGCAAAATAACCTGTATTTTTTGAAACTTTCTGTTGAGATAATGTTCTGTAGATTTCTTGCATTTCTGTACATCTTGTAAGCAGAGGCACTGACTGTCTTTGTTCTAGATTATTTTTTTCAAAGATGTTGGTATAGCAAGCAGCACAGAGAAGCAAAAGGCTGGCATGCTTACTAGCCAGTATAATAAAGATAAAGGTTCCCTCTGGAGCAAAGTACATACATACTTATTGCCCATGATAAAAGATTCAGGCTTCCTAAACTCAGGGTTTCTCTCTGGTACACAGCCTGCTGAGTGTACTGGCATCTATCTAGCCTGTACACATTACTTTAATTGGGAGAAGGGAAACTGACACAAATATGCTGATGCTAATGTTGCTTGCAGTGGTATATAATAATAACAGCTCTTTGTTTCTGACCTGGGAGTCTCATATCTTCTACCACAATCTATGAGATTGTAGCAAACTAACTTGTTAGCTTGCAAATAGGATAAGATCTCAGTTCCTTTACAGTTCAACACTTTCTAGGCTGACAGGTTTATGGGCCCAGGAAATACTCTTATACTTGGTTAGGCATAAGTAAAATTGAAAATGTTGTAAATCAATGGACTTAACTAAATTTTTACTTAGATTTCTACAGTTTTAATTAGAATAGCTTAAGGTCTAAGTGTGGCATTAATATTCTGGGTCTCAACTGATTAGATTTGTGAAATACTATTATACTTAGTTGCTTTCATCAATTTCAATCTGTGTAGCATTAAATGTATTATTATTGTTGTACTGTAAACGTTTTTGCAAATTAACAGGCTGGCAAAAGTTATTTTTTGACACTTATGCAAGATAAACTGGCAAGCAGATACTATGTAGTAATTTGTATAGTCAATGTGACCAAAATAGAAGGATTGACCATACTTTGGTTCCTAAGTTTTTTTGTGTAGGACTTGATGAAATTTCTTGAGGAGGATTGTTTTTCCTACTTGAATTTGGATACTCTCCAGGTCTGATTATCACCACATTATCAAGGCCCAAGTCACAATTTGTTCTTGGTAGTTAAGCAGATTAAATAATTAAAGTAGATATTTTCTATTCTGGTGTTACTCTAAGCCAGAAACATGAATAAGGCCTAAATAGAAAAGAACAAGGGAATTTATCAGATATGTAGGTTTTGTTAAGGCCCAGCCCAAAAAATATCCAATATTTATGTAAATCAGAAATAAAGACTAAATTCTAGACTGCAGTAGCAGGTTGTTAACAAGTTAATAAACTTTCTTCCAACTCTATTATGTGTTTAATCATTTTCCTAGTATAGAGTTTGAAGCTAACAAAGAATAAATATGCTTGCACTACATGTGTCCCTTTGTAGACATTAGTTCAAATCAGTTCTAAGTTATGATATATTTTTGTTTCATTTTTAAGCTTGTTTTTTAATTATCTTTTTTTGTATAGAATTTAAGGCTGTTAGGAGGTCATATAGATGTTATGTAGAAGAGGAGGGGCCAAGGAGAGTGCAAAGAGAGAGGCTAAAGAGAGAAAGTTCAAAAAAAGCTGCACTGTAGTTTAATATGAAAGAATTCCGGTGAATTGATTAGACAGTGGCTCACATTCAGAAAGCAGGATACATGAAACTCATCTTCGAAGATCAACGAAGACTTTTCTTTGAGAGGAAATAGTAGAGTTTGACCCAGTAATATGTAATCATTTCAGAAATTCATTGATAATTTTTTTTTTTTTTAATGAATAAAGGGAATGCAGAACACTGCAGTTCTGGCTAGCAGAGTCTGTTCCTTTGGGAAAAGACCCCCTAGTATAGTATGCAAAGTCAGCCTGTCTGCTTTCTCTCTCTCTGGCCTACTTTACTTACTGGCCATCTGTGGCCTAGTACATTTTCCAAGATGGCTCCCCTTCCATATGCTCTACAGCAGTGTGACCTTTCCACCTACCTCTCAACAAGAGGCGGAGTCGATTTCTTCACCCCTTGAACCCGGAAGGGCCCTGTGCCTGCTTTGACCAATAAAATATGGCAGAGCCCTTAATTGGATAGGCACTTGCCATTTCCTGGCCTCTAGGAAGCCAACTGTAATAAAAGAATACAATTACATTCAAACCACCATACAGTGAAAACCCAAGCCATGGGGAGAGGCCTTGAAGAATGAAATGCCACATGGAAAGAGAGAGAGCACCAAGCACCAAGAAATCAAGTATGTGAGTAAGGATGCCATGGTAGGAGTAGATCCTCCAGCCTGAGCTGCCCCAGCTGACACTGCATTTAACAGAATGAATCAGCCAGGTGAGCCCTTCCTTAATCCCTGACTCACAAATTTGTGAGAAAAATAATATTAGTTTAAGACAGTAAGTTTGTGAGGTATTTTGTGAGGTAATAGGTAATTAGAATGCCACCATTCCTGACTGGATGGTAGGTAGAAGTTGGAGATTAGAAGTTAGAGAACACTAATAGGTAATACACTCTTTCTGTTGATTTTTTTTTTCCTAAATGGAAGGAATTGTAGTGGTCAGTCATTAATAATTAATTCACAAGAGTGATAAAGATAGCAAACTGACTTCCTTTGCCATCTATTTTTTTTTTTTTTTACTATAGCTATTTATTTAAAGGCTCCTTGAAGCTTTAATGTTCATATTATCATTGGTTTCCACCATTCTTGAGTTTCTCTGGCAAAGGGTAATGTGAAAAACAGGCTCATCTCCAAGTTAATCCTCTTTTGCCTTCTTCTACTTATATTCTATTATACAAACCCTTGATCTTAACTTGTGGTATTTTGCAGCATTTTTCAAAACCACAATAACAACAAAAAATCGTTTTCTCTTATTCAGCTTTCTACTTGTAATGCCTGAAGCATCTGAAACATTTCTGCCTCGTAGATAATGATTTATGTATCTTTTTCCTCAGAGCACCGAGCAATTGCTGGGCCTATGTGTTTGCTGAGGAGTGGGGGCTCCTGAATTCATTTTAGCCAAAAGACACCCCACTAGAATATATTAACACTGGATTAGGAATAAGAAAACTGAGAATTTAGTTCAAAGTGCCTAACTGTATATGCAACCTTGAGTAGGTAACATAGCCTAGGGGTTCCAATTTTCTTACTTACTAAGAGGTAGGAGCTGGATGCAATGGTTTCTAAGTTACCTTCTAACATTGGGATTCTTTGTGTTCTTGTAAATTTCACCACCACCATGGGTACATATCTTTTAAAATATGATTTACATTTATAATGGACTTAAAAGAAAAAAATTTGCCGTAACTTATTTTTAAGCTGGTTTAAGATAGAAAATGTTTACAGTAATAAAATTAAGTTGCCCCTGAAAAAATATGTGTTTCAAGGACATGACCTGCCCCAATGTGCTATTTATTTGCATTTACAGGAAAACCCAATTATAACAGCTATTTTCAAGAACTAATATCACTAGAGACTGAATGTATAGTAGAGCAAGCAGATGATAATGCGTCCTAAAAAACTGACCTAGCCGGGAACATGTACATGGTGAGCTCACCCACATTTTGTTATTCTTCTGTGAAATTCTACATTTCATCTAAAATATTGTTGCTGATATTTATGTAAAATAAGACATAATTAATCACTAGGCTAAATTTAGTATTTGTCTCAGGTGAAGTGAGGTGCTAAAATCGTATGTCATGATTTCCAAAAGTTCTCTTTTTAGATTGGACAGGGTAAATTTTGCAACCAAGTTACCTTTGGTAAACCTTATGTCGGACTGGCGTAAAGCGAAAACAAGCAGTCCCTAACCAATTGCTGCTGCTGCTTCTTTAAAATCCATCTCAGTGAAGCCTTGATTGAGCTGGTTGCAATTCAGGAAGGACACGCTCCATATATACATCAGACACAAAGGTCTTTCCTCCCTTAATCATTCACTGAGGGGAGTAGTTGTTTAGTGGACTCGTTTCTCTCTGGTCTCTTACATCTTAAGCAAGAATTTATGGCTCCTTAATTTCAAATCATAGCAGGTAAGATGTAATGCCAGCTTTTAAAGCTCATCCGTGTGAAGATGACCATGGTGTAAAGGCTACTTAGTGAGGTGGCGTGAGTGCTGCGTCCTGTCTTCCCTATGCTAACTAGTTGTGCTAGCTTGAGAGCAGTCCCTAATCGTTTTGGGTCTTGTTCCCTCCTTTGTCAAATGAAATGGATTTCACAAATTTTTCTTTGAGAGCCCTTCCCCATGTGAGACTTTTGTGATGATGAAGTCTCTGTTTGGGCAAGATGCCTTCCCACTGTCCTCTTCTTGTTTCTCACTTCCTCCTAGGACTTGTGAATATAACATTTTTAGTGGTGACAGACTAATGCATTTGTCCACCCCTCATCATCTTCTCTCTCCAGGACTGCTGTTATAGACTTTTAGATACCTCTCATCACATCCATTCTCTGCTTAGTTCCCATCCAGTAACGCTTTATAAGGAATGCTCTTTACAAAAACTTCAGATTTTATCATTTCACTTCTCTCTTTAAACCATTAAATGGCTTTGATGGCTTTTAGGTCTAAATCCTGAATCCTTAACGTGGCCTATTGAGCTCTTTACTCCCTTCATCTCTGGCATCTTCCCATGTCCCCCTCTGTTTTCATTTAAATGTGCTGCAATAAGCACACATGATATACTTTTACCAAGGGACAACTGGTGGTATCAGGCTGAGGATGTTGCTGGGTGTGGCTGCTCAAATCTCTCCAGCTCTTCGTGGGAGATGGGCTCGGTCTTGTGGTCATGGAATTCTTCTTGCCTAGGCATAAGACTGGTTCTTCCATCTCCAAACATATTCCCTGAAACTTCAGAGGAAGTATGTTACATGGTTGCAAAATCCGCCCCTTTTTAGCCATATCACCAGTATATAACATCCTAGTTTTAGGAAATATTTTCCATAAGCTAACAGGGCCATCTTACTACATGGTTCACAAGGTATATAATTATGATTAGGTATGACACGTCGGTACTGTATTAGTTTAGGCTGCTGTGACAGAATACTATAGACTGGGTAGCTTAAACAACAAACATTTATTTCTCATAGGTTTGAGGACTGGAAAGTCCAAGATCAAAGTGCAGGCAGAGTCAGTGTCTGGTGAGGGCCCAGGCCCACTTTCTGGTTTGTAGATGACTGTCTTCTCATTGCATCTTCACATGGCTGAGAAACAAATAATCTTTCTTCTGTTTCTGCTTGAGGGCACTAATCTCATTCATGAACAGTCCACCCTTATGACCTAATTACCTCCTCTGATAGTTAATTTTATGTGTCAGCTTGACTGGGTTAAGGAATACCCAGATAGCTGGTAAAACATTATTTCTGAGTGTGTCTGTGAGAATGTTTCTTGGAAGAGATAAGCATTTGAATCAGTCCACTGAGTAAAGAAGATTCACTCTCACTGATGTGGGCTAGCACCATCTACTCCACTGAAGGTGCAGATAGAACAAAAAGAGAGATGAAGGATGAATTCTCTGTCTTTTTCAGTTGGGACATCCATCTCTTCCTGCCCTCAGACATCAGACTTCCCAGTTCTAGGCCTTCAGACTCCAGGGTTTACACCAGCCCCTCCACCCTCTCTCTGGTTCTTGGAGTCTCAGGCCTTTGGCCTCAGCCTGAATTACACCACCAGCTTTCTTGGTTCTCCAGTTTGCAGATGTTTTATTGTGGGACTTCTCAGCCTCTGCAGTAGTATGAGCCAATTTCTATAATAAATCCCCTCATCTATTTATATATCCTATTTGTTCTATTTCTCTAGAGAACTCTGACTAATATACTTCCCAGAGGTCTTGTCTCCCAACACCATCACATTGGGGTTTGAATTTCAACATGTACATTTTGCAGGGATGCAAACATTTGGTCAGTAACAGATACCTACATGGGACACTGATAGTCTATGGATAAGCATGCTTGCTGAAACTTTTAGGCCTAGGATGGAGTCACTACTGCAGGCCTGGCTGGAAGCTACCATTCAACTATGTGGGCCTCATCTCAGTTCTGCCAATGTCATGGTCTTTTCCACCAGAGGGCATTCTCCAGTGCTGTTGTTTTTGCTCAAATGATTCTTTAACTCGCACTTACACCTTCCTTTTCATTTAGATAATTTCTATTTACAGCTCAGATCTTCTCAGTTTACAAGTCACTTTGTCTCAGAGACTTTTCTTTTTCTTTCAGACTAGGTTGGGTGCCCCTGTTTTATGCTTCTGTAATACCCTTATCTCCTACAGAGGCTGTTACTGTATTTCTAGTTCTATGACCATCTCTAGCTTTAGATTGTAAACTCTGTAAGGAAAAAGATTATCTAGTTCATGCCAAAGCCCCAGCAACTAGCATGGGGTCCAGCATGTAATAGTCAGTGATCCTCCAAAAATCTGTTGGATGAATAAAGGAATAAATAAATAGAGAGAAGAAAGACATAGGTGAGAGGAACGAAAGGATCTCAAGGAGGGAGAGGAAGTACTTCTTGCTGATGCTGATGGTGTAACTACTAAGAACTGGGAGAAATAAATAAAAAAGGCCTCTTGCCTGGCCCATGATCCTCACTTTAGCTTCCAAGGAGGTGGAACTACTAAATAGAGTTCTTCCAGGTCTTCTATGGAAAAGAAGAAGTATTGACTAACACTAGGACACACCCTTGGCAATTCAGGGAAGGCACTGGAAGAGAGCAGTCCCCAGGCCCAGAAGTAGATCTAACCCCAACTCTGTGTACATTCCAACAAATACATGGGGCTTTTAAAAAAAAAAGAGGCAGGGTCTCACTATGTTGCCCAGGCTAGTCTTGAATTCCTGGGCTTAAGTGGTCTTCCTGCTTTGCCCTCCCCAAAGCACCGGGATTACAGGCATGAGCCACTGTGCCTGGTTGACCAGGGGTCTTTTTATTGTGAATTTTGGCAAGCTGGAGTTTCTCTTTGTTATCTTTATATTCATATATTTCCCCCACTGATAACAAAAGTATAAAAAAGAAAGAAACAAGAAGAATTCTTAGGGAACCTCAAAAAAGTCATGTGTTTGTTTGTAAGATAGGCAAGCATTCTGTGTTTACATTCTCAGTGAGTCAAGAAGGGAGACCACCAGGGTCAGAGCAATGACTTTTGGCAACAGAAAAGGAAACAAAGGATTTATTGAGGAAAAGTGGAAGGAGGAAAAGGAGAGTAGACAGAAGCTGCTCTGGGATTGTGATTCTATAGATCTGGCAGGCACTCCTTTTTGCTACCCACCCCCAATAAACAATATTTTTCTCCTCATCTCTTCTGATCTCCCTGTAATTCCTTCTGGTTCCCTTTCTTACCAGACTAGTGCCTTCAATACAGGACATAGGATCAATCTTCAATAGCTAAGAATGTTGGTGCACTGGGAGTGTCATTCATATAACAGACATCCTAAAGTGGAAATATAACTATGTATTCCCTTAAAAACATGGGTAGATATGGTTAGTTACCATAGGCTAGCAGTTTTCGTAAAGAACACCATAATTCAGTGATTAAACTCGCATGAGAAAAAGTTACTTGTGTCCTATGAGGTTTAATAAAAAAGGGAATAAGAGGTACTCTGCTCCACACAGTAATTCAGGGATTCAGCCTTTCCCAAATCTTTGCTCTTCCACCTTCTAGGTTTTTTTCTGCCTGTGTATTCAGCTAGCAGATGAATAGAGATTACTCATGGGAGGGTTTATTAACTAGGCTTGAATGTGGCATACACTTCCACCTACACTCTACAGGTTAGAACTAAATCTCAAGACTGCAACCAACTATAAGGGAGGATGGAAAATATGACTGTACTAGTTTCTTAGGGTTGCCATAGCAAAGCACTACAAACTGGGTGGCTTAAAATAACAGAACTGTATTCTCTCACAGTTATGCAGACTAGAAGTGCAAAACAATGGAGTCTTCAGGGCTATGTTCCTTCTGAAGGCTCTGGCGAAGGATCCTCCCCTGCCTCTTCCTAGCTTCTAGTGGTTGCTGGCAATCCTTGACATCCCTTGCCTTATAGTTACATCACTCCAATTTCTGCCTCTGTCTTTGCATGGCCATCTTTTCTCTGTGTGTCTCTACATCTATTTTTTTTCTCATCCTATAAGGACACATGGTCATTGGGCTAGCCCACCCTAGTCCATTATGACCTCATCTTAATAGGATTACATCTTTAAAGACCAATTTCCAAATAAGGTCAATTTACAGGTGCTAGATATTAGGGCTTGAACATATCTTTTAGAGGGATACAGTTCAACCCACAACAGTAGTCTAGCTATGTGCCCAAAAGGAAAAGAAAAATGCTTTGGTGTCCCCTATTGGATCTTTGCCAAGTTGTTAAGATTTTCTACAATAAGTGATAGTGAGTGGGAAAGCCTTTTGAGGGCTTTAGAGAACTGAGATTTTTTAACATAGTTTCTGTGAAAAAATGTGTTTGTAACAACAGACAACTCTGACTCACAAATGGAGATAATCTACCTGTAAGACATAAAGGTTTATACTACAGGGAACTTTACCACACTCAAATAATGTTATGAATTTAAATAGTATGTTAGAGCTCTTAATACTATTAACTCTCGTTGTTTAATAAAATAGAATAGGCATATGAAAATTAGAATAATCACCTCTAAAACTCCATGCCTTTAAAATAGGCTTAACATAAAACCAATTAAAGACATCTTCATATTTCTACTTGGGTCATTGTCATCTGACAGTGGTTTCTGTTCCCAGCATTTTCCATCTTAGTCTTTGTTCATCTTATACTTTATTAAGTGGCTGCTTTTCATTGAAGCTGGCCATGATTTAATAAAAGAACAACAGCCTTCAAGTCTATTGAACTTAAGCTCTATATCTTATTAACTTTCTTACTTTGGACAAGTCACCAAACCCACTTTCTATTTCAGTTTTCTCACCTGTACTGTGATTGACACTAACCTTCTTGTGTGGTTATGAGAATCCCTTAAAGTCACTTAGTATTTATTGAGCATCTGATGCTGGAACTCTTATAGGTGCTTGTAACATATCTATGAGAACAACAAACATCTCTGTTCTCATGGAGCTTCCATTCTAGGGGCCAAAAGGGTTTTACGAATTATAAAATGCAAATGTAAGGTATTATCATCATTGCTATCATGTCTGCAGCAACTCCATTTTCTCAAATATCTGTAAAAATCTTATTTAAAATTATTTATAGCTCTCAGATATCAGAAAGTACATAAAGGGAAAGAAAAATCTAAGAAATAAAAAATAATCTTTTAGATGTCTAATTGTAAATAAAAACTCATAGTAAATACTGAAAATGTTTCTTTACTGCATTTAAAAATAGTTCCTAGTCCCCTATTATATGCCATGCACTGCAGTAGGCTTTATGTGGCATGCCAAGATAGATATTAATCCTACCCTCAAGGAGCTTAGAGTCCAGTTAGGGACACGCCCACTGGAAAATGTACTATTAGGATAGGAAGTGAAGAATACTCGGCAGACAGGCACAAGGAAATTGATGGACAGCTTTCAGAAGAGGAAAGATGACTGCCCAGACACTTATAACATCTTGCTGACGCTTTCTTTTCTTTTTTCTTTTTTTTTTTTTTGAGATGGAGTCTTGCTCTGTCGCCCAAGCTGGAGTGCAGTGGCATAATCTTGGCTTGCTGCAACCTCTGCCTCCCAGGTTCAAGCGATTCTCCTGCCTCAGCCTCCCGACTAGCTGGGATTACAGGCACTCACCACCACGTTCAGCTAATTTTTGTGTTTTTAGTAGAAATGGGGTTTCACCATGTTTGTCAAGCTGGCCTCGATCTCCTAACCTCGTGATCCACCCACCTCGGCCTCCCAAAGTGCTGGGATTACAGGCATGAGCCACCGCACCCGGCCCTGTTGACATTTTATAGAAAATGTCAGATATTTAATTGACACAATACTATCAGCACCTGTTTAGCTACTGGCTGGGATTTTTATTTTATACAGAATGTTAGATGTTTACATCTATGTTATACTGTATAGTATTTGGGCAATACTTTGTACAGGAAGTGCATTGTATACAAGTTTAAGTAATATTTCAGAACGACAGTGCTATGGTTTGAATATTTGTGTCCCCTCCTAAATCATGTTGAAACTTAACCCCCATTGTGATGGTGTTGGGGGATTGGGCCGTTAGGAGGTGATTAAGTCATGAGGGTAGAGCCCTTGTGAATGGGATATGTGGCCTTATAAAAGGGCTGAAGGGAAATAGGTAGGCCCTTTTTTGCTTTTCTTTCCTTCTGCCATGTGAGGACAGTGTTCAATATGCCATCGGGAAGCAGAGACCTGGCTCTCACTAGACAGTGAGCCTGCCGGTGCCTTCACCTTGGAACTTCCCAGCCTCAGAACTGTGACAAATAAATTTCTATTATTTATAAATTACCTCATCTCAGGGATTTTGTTATAGCAGCACCAACACACTAAGATACACAAGCAGGCAGCAGGGTAAAGCAGACCGTCAAACTGAGAAGCCAAAATCTGAGAATTTACAACCATGCACTGTATGTTTGAATGTTGACAGAGGAGGCATTGTTACAAAGGCTGTCAGAACATAATCAGAAGTTACTAATTCATAAACTGTTGAAATACGAAGTACATTTGTTTTCAGTTTACATTGCAGAGGTGATGTAAAAGCAATGATTCTATTACTAATTGGGCTACCAAACCCATTGATTGAAAAACATGTTCTGACTTCAATTGACAAAGAAGAACATTAATAGCATCTCTCTCCTATAGATCCAGTTACAATAAAGGTCTTCCATTTTGTTTCTTCTTTTTGTGGTATAATAGTTTCCTCAACATTTTTGCCAAGAAGTTCCCATCTCAGGACCTTTGAACTGCTATTCTCTTTGCCTAGAATATTCTTCCTTCAGATAATTGTTTGGCTTGGTCCCTTCATTCAGATTTCTAAAGAGCATTCCTTAGCACCTTGTGTGCTAAGCACAGTTAACATGTGTCGCTCATCACTCCTTATTCTACTTTTTTTCCCCAGAGCATTTGTCACTATTATTTTTGTTTACCACCTAGTTCCACTGTTAGAATGTAAGCACTATGACTGCAGAAATGTTGCCTGTTTTGTTTATCATGATATGCGCAGTAATTAGGGCAATGTGCCTCTATACTCAGTTCCTGGCACATGATAGTCATTCAATAAATATTTATTGAGTAACTGAATGTGTCCAAGCTGAGGCTGCTCCCAAGGAAGGTCAAGAAAGGGTCATCTAGAGGGATGAGGTGAGGGAATGAGTGAGGTGTTGGGAGAGCAGGTGGTAGGGGAGTAGGAAATGGCATGGGGATTTCAGTGGGGGCTCTGACCACAGTGGGAGTTGGGCTTCTGGAAGCTTCTGTAGAAGCCCTTTGGGGTTTTGTTATTTTTTTTAAAAAGAGAACCTTTGCCTCTTTGGCCTGGCTGTGTGATCCAAGGTATCACTGAAGCAATGGTGAGAGAATGGCATTGGTGGAATGGGTCTGCTGAAACAGGAGGAGGGTGGAGGGAGTGAGGGGCAGCAAAACAGGTTGACTCTAGATGAGGACATGGAGGGGCCTTAGAGTGGTAAGGCAGAGAGAAAGAATGATCATAACAGCAATGGGGAAAAAAGGTGAAATTCTGTTGCTGTGCCTGATGATGGAAAGGTGAGTTCTCAACTGCTACAGTCATTTTCACATAAACGTTTCTTAAGGTACACTTTCAGAGTTGAAAACTGTGTCTATTTGTAATAATAATAATATTAGCAATAGCAACACATTTACATAGGCACCTTCCAATTTCAAAGTGCATTTATGTACATTATCTCATTGGTTTAATCCTTTCTCTATTTTTACTTGTAAGTATGCTGTGTATTATAGTTTACGTACATTGTCTGGGAATAAGGGCAAGTGTTTAGAATATACATATGTACATTTGTACAAAATATATCAGGTTCTGGTTGCATCTACAAGTATATATATATATACTTGTGTGTGTGTATATATATATATATATATTTTTTTTTTTTTTTTTTTTCCCCCAAGACAGAGTCTTGCTCTGTAACCCAGGCTGGAGTGCAGTGGGGCAATCTTGGCTCACTGCAACCTTCGCCTCCTGAGTTCAAGCAATTCTCCTGCCCCAGCCTCCCCACACCTGGCTAATTTTTTTTTTTTTGTATTTTTAGTAGAGACAGGGTTTCACCACATTGGCCAGGCTGGTTTTGAGCTCCTCACCTCGTGATCCACCTGCCTTGGCCTCCCAAAGTGCTGGGATTACAGGCATGAGCCACTACGCCCAGCCTACAAGTTAATATTATTAAATATACAAGTATGGCCACCTTAATCAATAAGTGAATTTGGGTTTCTTGCTATAAAAAGAAGCCCCATTTTTTAAATCAAGAATTCCAGAACTTTATTGTCTTTGAGAGGACAATTGTGTTTTATTCATCAGTCAATAGACATAACTAGATTAAGAAAACTTTTGAGATCAGTTATAAAATATTGTAACTCCATTAGTTTTTAATGTTTGTATTACTGATAGTGTCTTAGATATTTAACAAGCCTTAATTAACTGCCTTTAATGTGCCATGGATTATGCTCAGTTCTGGGAAGTTCAGTTCTCCCCCTACCCAGACACACACAAACACACACATATACACAAACACACACACACACACACACACACTCCTGACCTAAAACTCTTGGCCTATCCAGGAAAGACAGTTATGTGTCTGTGCAGTTGTGTAATACATTGTAACAGGTACTCTTACATTGGAAAGAGAAGGCACAGGAGAAGAGAGTGGTTGGGATTATCTGGAGGCTGGAGAAGCTGTTCTCAAGGCTTTATGACAGAAGTCATCCTTGAGCGTAGTTTTAAAAGATTGTATTTTAAACCAAGTGAATAACATCTGAAAAACATAGCTTTCTTATATTCACTTTAGGATATTAATAGCCAATCCTTTTCCTTAAGTAGCCTGTTGAAGTACCTGTAGGAAGAAAATTAAGTACAGGTTTTGTGTGTGGGTTGAGAGCTGATCCTATCAAGGGTGTGTCAGAAACCAACCAGCAGAGTCCCCAAATCATTCGAGTCCCTGGCATTCTTTTTTCAAGGCTTTCTTCATTGTAACCGGTTCCTGATGGTAATTGGTTGAATCAGATTTAACAATGCAGTCAGATAAACAGTTGTGGCAGCTGCTGCCATGGCAACGTCACCGTCCTTACCCTCCCAGTGCGCGCCCCTTCCCCACCCCTCCTCCTCCTCCTGCTTTCCTCCAGTAAGTGCATACTCGCTAGTGGTCTGTACAGGCGGCACGGTTTGATGGCAGAGATATTTTCTTTCCAAACTGTTCAAAATGATGAACGAAGATGCAGCTCAGAAAAGCGACAGTGGAGAGAAGTTCAACGGCAGTAGTCAGAGAAGAAAAAGACCCAAGAAGGTAAATCGCCAGAATTAGGAACGTCTGTGTATAAATATGTATGTGTGTACATGTGTGAGTGTGTAATATCAGCGAGGCTATGGAAACCGTGGAGCATTATGAGTAACTGTAGACGATAACAGTGCCAAGCCTTGCTTTTTTAACGAGGCAGGTGCAAACTGCTGCTTTTTGAGAATAGTAAAGAAGCCATGGCTCATAATGGATACACTGACTGGAGCGTGGTGAAGTGAATAGAGATAAGGTGTGTTCCACATGTGGATTACTGAGGACTGTGGCCACTGATGGATACTTCTGGTGTTAACTGGGTAGAGAGAGTCGTTTTATTTTTAGTGTTTAAAAGGAAGAGTGTTAAGCAAGGTGGATTGTGAAGCAAAAGGCAGATTTTTGGCCAGATGCGTTTGCTCTGTGATGATCCTGAGATGGCTAGACAGCAAACGCCTTTTGGTTTCATGCTAAGTGTATTCCTCCTAAGGAGAAAAGACTGCTGTGACAGGAGAAATATCATCCCCAGCATGATATTTCTTTGGCTTGCTTAGCTCCTCTGCAGTTTTCCCAGACATTAGTGTGATAGCTCTTTCAATGATTAAGAAAAACAGCTAAAGATATTATGGGGTGGGGGCTCTTGGGCACACAAAGCAGTCTGTAGGATTTCTTACTGTGGCATACATTCCCACACCCTCGATTTTCGTGGAAATGACAGCAGGGAGAAACAGTGGGAAAAGATGCAAACTATTCAGCCCCACCCAATGCCAGCACTTCTTTCTTTATGGCCTGACTCCTTCTGGTAAACTGTTGCAGCCTCACAGAGCTTCCCTGAGCCTCACCTCTGAAAGAGATGCTCTATAAATAAATTCTCCTAAAATGCATTTATTTCCTGGAGCAATAATATGGGCAGGATATTAGATATGATTGTAATGTAAATGGCTTTCAACGTTAGGTGGTTTTGGATTTTGAATAAGCAGATTACAAAAATAATAAACACAAACAAATGAATATTTTTCATTTTGCTAATGAAGTTGCATTGTGTTTCAAAATTCTAGATGTCTAATGTGCTAAATGTCTTGTAATCTAAAAATTCTAAATAATTTGCAACCTCTGATATTTAAAAGATCATTGTATCAGCAAACAAGGGAGTAGTATATTTGAATGGTATCTTGCAATTTGATAAAAATAAGCATGTGATGATTTTTTAATCATAGCCTAGAGATAGTGATGCAATCTGATAACAGGCAAAAGGATAATTCAGGGCAAGCAGGAACCTTGGTAGATTGTCCTTTTCCTTTTGTACCTAAGCATTCCAGATCCTCTAGACCTCGAGGGCATTTTTATAGAGTGTTAGCTAATTGAACAACATAGAAAAAGAAAAAGAAAATAGAAAAGAGAGCGAGCAAGCAAGAGAGAGCGAGAGAGGGAAAAAGAAAGAAAGAAAAAGGAATTTTAAATTCACATTATCATTTCAAAATCCCATATTTTCTCTCTAAAGTCCCTGTAGTGCTTTAGAAACAATATACTCAGGACTATTGAAGGGGTGGAGAATGAATCTTGAGATTTTTAAGCTCTGAATGATGATACTAACTTCACATGACCAAAGCCATTTTAAAGTCTTTGAGGAGGAAGAGACAACAAAATCATCCCATGTAGTAACTATCATATCTTTAAGCTGAATTTTCTCAAATAAATTTATTTTAGGAGTAAGTCTTTTTCCAAACTTGCAACCAAAATGAAAGAGCAAGTTTTGAATGTGTGTGTTAAAGCATCATGAATATTGAGTGTTAAAAGGAGTTTCACCTAAAAGAAATTGCTCTTGAAAAAAATAGTAATTACATAATAGATTAGGGGATGCACACACATAAACACACACACACCCCTCAGCTTGCCTAGTCAGTCAGACGTAAGTGGGTCTGAATCTCAGTTCTACCCTTTAATTTTGTGTGTTTGAAGCACATCATTTAATTTCTCATTTAATGAATCCAGGGATTCATCTGTAAAATGAGAATAATTATATATAGAATATTTTGTGAGGATTAGAAATAATGTATATATAATTATTTGAACAGTATTTAAAACATATAGTCAGTGGCAATAACTTTCAGGTGTTATTCTCTTAAATGGAATTTGTTTATTGCATAAGCCTTTTAAGAGAAAAATCTGTTTATACTTTTGAGAGAGGCAGAAATGACAGAATCCAATATAGGTGCTTTGCAAAGACTAGTAGTCATTTTTCAAAATGTCAAAAGTTATATGCTATAATTGGAAACTTTTGTATCTCGTACAAATCATTGACATTTACATAAATGTACCTTAGGTCTTTATATTATTGTTTCACATTATTTTGCACAGCAGAAAACTTACATTTTCATATTTAAACACTAGACCATTAAACGTGCCTTGATGAGGACATTAATGATAAAGAGATAAGTATCCCTAATAAGCATAAAACCTGAGAAAGCAAAAATTGGGGTAAAGTCAATGTCACATCACTTCAATTTAGTTGTTTGTTTTTCTACTAGAGGTTTACATTGAATCTGCTGTAGGATTCTACTTAAGTATCCAGGATTACGGACTACCAAGCTCACTATGGCCTGGGTGTGGATCTATCCTACTGACTCATATTCCTTGAAATCATGCCTCTATCTCTAGTAAATACGTAACAAATGGGCTGTAATTTACTTGTTTGTTCTGTACCTTCCAAAAGTACCTCTTCTGAGGGACAGAGCTAAAGGATCTTTTGCCACCAGACCTACAATGTGAGAAAATAAGCTCAAGGAGGAATTCATTTATGTCAGAATTTTACTGAGTGTGTTGAGGATAACAATTCTTTGAGCTTTACTGAAGAATATCTGTTTTGGCTTTGGTAAGTGAGCTTGTCAGTGCTCTCCCCTCAGAAACCACGAGGAGTACACTGGTGGTTGAACATGATGGGTTTATGACTCATTGTCGTGAGGAGGATACACATCATGGGGAACCGTGGGGGCATCTCAGTAAGCGGGTGCCAGGAAGAATGCATAGGATACGGGCTTTGGTTGAATAATTTGAAAGAGGGTTCAAGAGAATGGTGGCTCACTCTGGGGATGCGGTACTCCCAGAAAGCAGGAACAATTCTATAATTGTGTATCCCAGTCTTATCTACAGGAGAACAGGCTAGAGTGTTACTAAAGCTATAGTTGTAAGGAAGCAGCAATCTCATTTGGCAAGAGAGGGAGATGTTTGGTATTTTGTGTCTTGGACAACGTCTTTGTTTTGTCTGCGTTCAGACATGATATGGGAGTGGTGATGTTTTGGTTTTAGTCTGCCATGGTCAGAGTGGCCTTGTCTGATGTTGATGCTTTGAGAAATTTTTTATGATCAAATAGGAGAACACTGAGGCCTAGCTGATAGTACCAGGCCCACTCCTGTGTGTCAGTGGCTGCCTTTCTCATTCTCAAGCTTGAACACAAAGATACCTTTGGAGAGAGAGAGAAAGACTTGTTTATTATTGGATACTCTTTAGTACCCAAAGAAAATAAATTATAGATAGTAGTGTTGTTAAAGTAGTCATGAAAACCTTCATCTGATACTTCAACAAAGTTTTCTTAGGGCCAAGATATTTCATACTAGCAGATATTGCCTAAGGTGCAGATTTGGGATTGATGTTTTAGTGGTGGTTCAGTGGCGAAGAGGAAATGGGGGCTATTCTAATTTTCAACTGGAATCCAGGACTAAAAAGAAGCATTGGGAACTATGTGAAATGTAGCCATGTAAGACGGCTTTCAGCCTACTCTAAATCCCAGAAAACTCTATAAAAATTTTTATATTTTTTGAGGAAGGGTCTCATTCTGTCACTCAGGCTGGAGTACAGTGGTGTGATCATGGCACACTGCAGCATCAACCCACCTGGCTCAAGCGATCTTCCTGCCTCAGCCTCCCAAGTAGCTGGGACTGCAGGCATGTGCCACCACAGCTGGCTATTTTTTTTTTTTTCACTTTTTGTAGAGACAGAGTCTCCCTAAGGTACCCAGGCTGGTCTTGAACTCCTGGTTCAAGCGATTCTTCTCTTTCATCCTCTCAAATTGCTGGCATTACAGGTATGAGACTATAAAACTTATTCCACTATTCCACCATTTTGACAGATTATATTACAATAATCCAAGACCATATTTATGTGTGCAACTCTACACACTTTCCAGTTTGTAGCAATAACAGCAGTGGATTTATACTAAAAGAGGCTGTAGAAGATTTTGGTAATTTACATACTTGGAAATGGTAATGCCCAAGCATCAATCACAGGTGACAGCCATCTGAAACCACTAGGCCTGTGAGTTCTTCTAAAACAAGTACATGAGTAAATGGTTTAGTAACTGTGTTCCCCATTTAGTGGAATAATGATATGAAGATAAAAATAAAATATCGGCACTATTATTTTCAACAGAGTAGTAGGATAAAATGGCTTTATAGGATACCTTATATTTATTAAAGATGCTTTGATCTGGATCACTAAGATATTCATAAGCATTGTAAAATATTTTGAAGGTACACACACACACACACACACACACACACACACACTGAATGGCTGTTTACGTGCCACTGCCTAAATAGAGAGATGAAAGATGAAAGTGTTGCCAGATGTGTGGTTGAAATGTTGTACCATAGAAATATGAATGAGGTACATATTAAAAGGTTTATTTTTATAGCAGCCAAAGAAACTATGCCCTTTTTAGTGGAATCAGGTAGTAGATCCAACATTTGGGTGTCCAAATAGTATTGTAGTCAATTAATTTTGAATTTAAAGTTGATGCCTTATCTAGTTCACTGATGTCTAGAAAGGCTTCCATGTATAATTTATTCTGAACAATATCCCTATTTCTTCAGTCTTTCAAATAACTTACCATTTGCCCTTTATAAAATACCAACTTATAACCCAAAATAGCATGTGTTGCCTGAAGACAGTAATTCCCCATCACTGAAGGTATTTAAAATGACCATCTGTCAGGGATGATGGAAATTTTTATTGGATAGAAAAATACCTTATAACCTGGTATTCTGTGATTTTTCTTTCAATGTCTTCCTCTCTGTTTCTATTTACTCCCCTTTATCATATTAATTTTTTCACTGATAATTTCATGTCTTAGTAATAACTAATTTATCCTTTTACAGCAGCATATTTCAAAGTGCTGTCTACTGACCACAACTACCAGAATTACCTGGGTTTTCTGCTAAAATAATTCACTTCTTAGGACCCACTTCAGACCTGCTGTGTGTTAGAACCTTTGAGGATTTTTAACAGGCTCCCAACTCTTTCTTACGCACACTCAAGTTTAGAGCCATTGTCTTAGCTGGGTGCAGTGGCTCACACCTGTAACCCCAGCACTTTTGGAGGCTGAGATGGGAGCACTGCTTGAGCCCAGAAGTTTGAGACCAGACTAGGCAAGATAGCAAGACCCTGTATCTAAAATAAGAACAAAAATAAAAAATTAGCCAGGCATGGTGGCACATGCCAGTAGTCCCAGCTACTGGGGACTGCTAAGGACACCCAATCTCGGAGGGTGAGGTCATAGTAAGCCATGATCTTGCCACTGAACTCCAGCCTGCGTGACAGAGTGAGACTGTCTCAATAAATAAATAGATGAATAAATAGATAAATAAATACATGAATAGAACCATTGCGTTAGAATGCGGTCAACAGTCATGCAGTTGAGTTATCTTAGAAAGAAAAATCTTTAATCTTGATTAGATGCATTAGTTTATTACTTGGCTCTTACAGCAACATTTGTTTAAGTCTAGATGGCAGCAGCAATGACACAAGAAAATTGAGAACAACATTTTTAAAATCTTACTCTTATGTCTGGAATCTGGAACTGCTTTCATATGCTATCTTATTTAATCTTCAAAATAACTCATTGAATATTATTATCCCAGTGTCATAGATGAGAAACTGGAGACTCAGAGACCACATACAGATGGTGCTGAAGAGACCATAGACATTTTTCCTACTGTTCAACTAATGTCATATTTTGAGCCATTTCTCCTGTGGAAACCAGGTGTAAAGTAGTTGTCTGTATCTCTTGCAAAGATTCTGTGGTTTTCTTCTAAGATATCCCCCTGATTCTTCCTTCCAATGTTGCTGTCATTTTGCATCAGTTGATAACATTTCCAAAAATGCTCAATCTTGTCTATGGGAATAACATGGAAAAGTAACTTCTTTCATGACTATCTATGATACTCTCCCAAGCAGCATTCCCAAAAGAAGGAAAACTTCTTTTGCTTCCATTATATTTTGTGCTTTGTTGTTGTAGATGTATCCATCAGCCTGTGCAGACAACATATTGGACTTTGAAAATTCACAAAAATGTAAGAAACAAAACTTCAGTAAACAGCTGCCTTCATGTGGCTTAGGCGTGTTAAATTAAACCACCCTAAAAAGTTCACCCTACTTTCACCATTTTAGCTCTAACTATTCTCTTGAGAAAATTTTGTTAGTGTGATATTCTCAGTAGTTGTTCTATTAACGGTTCTTTTCCATATACTCTTTTCTGAAGTGTTGGAGGTTTCTTTTTCCTTCTTGATAAAGTTTCTAAAGAGACATTTGATTGCACATTAAAATAAACTTGAAATTTTAATCTGTATTTGTTTCTCTCTTGTCCTAATTCAGAGCATGCTAAATTATAAATATGCTTACAGCTTTACTTCTTTCTTGCTTGTATTCTGTTCTAATTCCTCTTGGAGGCAGACACAAAATCACTGCCTATTTTTATCTCATTGGACACTGGTCAGATATATCACAACAAATAAAGTTACCATTTCAATTTCCTTTTACTAGATAGAACAGAGATGGGATTGCTACCAAAAGAGACAATCTTTTGATAGAAAAAGTTTAAAGTTTTTATATACTTGAGACCAAATAATTATGATAGGGTATTTCTTTTTCTTTGAAATTCATGCCTACATCCCAACCCGTAGGGAGGGTTATTTTTAAAAAGCTGCAGGGAGATGGGAAAATATGTTCTAGATAATAATATACCAAAATCTACAGGGTGAGCATCTTCTTAGTCATGAGACCTGGTTTTTATTCATGTTTTTCTGTTAACTCACAGACAGCTATCATCTTCTTCCACACACGAATTTGTGTTTGTAGTCATTAAGACAAAGACCTTGATTTCTAGCATTTGCTTAATGAGCTTCAGTTTCTAAGAATCAGCTTGTTTTGCTCAGTTTAATTTAGGTGTTTCTTCCGAACACATAGGAAAGTTCCCCCAATTCAACAATTGGTATTGGTTTGCTGAGTGTATAGCACTGTGTTAGGTGCTATGGCATGGCTAGGCTAAAAGCCAAGGATTGATACTTACATGGAATTCATCATCTGAGCAGACATTTCTATCTAAGAAAAAAGTAATGAGCCATCTAGAGAAATATTATAGGTACACTCACACATATTATAAGTAAAATATAAATATGTTGTGCAGTTGCCAAAAAGAAACTCTACAGGAGTCTGGAGAAGGGCAAGAGATCAGTGTAATTTTGTTAGACGAGTAAACCCTATGAGTGGGTGAACAGTAGTGCAGAGCCGTAAGTTACGGCTGATGTGTGAGTATAAAGGAAGGGGATACACAGGCAATCTGGATTCAACAGCCTCAGGCATATAATTCCAAGTTACAGTAAAAATTAGGAAACTGTTGGTGATTTGTTGCAATGCAGAGTCATAACCATCATGAGTGAACTCTGACATGGTTGTCCTTATGCTTTCAGCCTTGGCCAGCTCCAGGTTGCATTTTGGAATCCATCTTGTTTTGATGACTGAGCCTGTGTCCTTCTATTAGATATATATGTTTAATCACTCATTTTACCTATGAAGATTTACCCCATATCTCTGTTTATCGATTATTTCTGCAATCAGTAGTAAATTCCAATAAAGAAGCCTCCAAATTAACAAGACATTCAAATCTAGTAGGGACAATTTTTGAAAGTATCTAAATATTCAACCTTCTGCCTTCACCTGAAAGAGATACTGGTATGGATAACCCGGATTGCAATTACCTAGAACACTTATACAGGCACTCATAATGCTTTGCATAGCAGCTAAAAACTGGTTTGTCTCTTTGGGTTATTATTTTATTGGTGATCATGATGTTATGTTAGTGTAACATTACTAAGGTAGTCCACTTCGCAGGCTAACTTTGAGTTTGCTCTGGATCTTCTATTGGATTTTCAGATCCTTGAACAAGAAATTCGAGACTTTCCCCTCCTTTCCATTTCCTGGCCTGGCCACAAGTTTCTGTGCAGTCTTCTTTGTCCATTTTAACTGGCAAACAGAGTGACTCATGACCAATCATTTCACTTCTGGCCACCTTTCACTTCCTGCTTACATAATAAGGACAATTATAGCCACTGCCACTTCAAAGAACACACATGGTTAAAGAGAAATACGTAAAGGGGTGTTTTAGAAGTAAAACTATAGAAACAGAGCTAAGCGTTAGGGTCTCTGTCGATACTAAAAATGGGAAGAAATCAAAAGGAAATTGTGAACCATTCTAGAATGTTTCACCCAGTGCTAGTAAGTGGTACCTTTTTTTTTTTTTTTGAGATGGAGTCTCGCTCTGTCACCCAGGTTGGAGTGCAGTGGCCGGATCTCAGCTCACTGCAAGCTCCACCTCCCGGGTTCACGCCATTCTCCTGCCTCAGCCTCCCGAGTAGCTGGGACTACAGGCGCCCACCACCACACCTGGCTAGTTTTTTGTATTTTTAGTAGAGATGGGGAGTGGTACCTTTTTATAAGTATTTTAATGTAATAATATAACGGTTACTGTAATTCTAATATTTGACAACATTCTTAACAATAAGTATTTCAATGTGGCCAATTGAGCCCAGTTTAGGTGGGAGGTTTTAAAAAAAATGAAAACGTAAAGAAATTCAAAACATTAGGAGAATTATTTATGAGAAATTTAGTATTTTCTTTGTCAAGATTTTGGTCTTCTTTTTATATAATGCTTATCCCTAAAGAATCCCTTTTTGAGATGTTCTAAACGCTTGCCCAGAATTCAGGGGGTATGGTGGCGGGATGCCTTTCTCTCTTACTCCGTAGTACTGTCTTGTAATAAGTGCATAGGGATGGCAATACACCCAATGACCAATAATTTAAAATGAGAATCAGGAAGGAAATAAATTAAGTATAGATACTTGCCATTATTTTAGTAGTTTAGAGACGCCATTAGAACTGCTAGAGATATTTATACTACTATTAAATTAATGTGAATGTCTGTCTTAGTCCTTTTGGGTTGATAAAACAAAGTGTCTTAGAGTGAGTAGTTTAAAAACAACAGAAATTTATTTCTCACAGTTCTGGAGGCTAGGAAATTGAAGATCAAGCCATCAGCTGATTTGGTGTCTGGTGAAGGCCCACTTCCTGGTTCACAGATGATGCCTTCTCTCTGTGTCCTCACATGGTAGAAAAGGCAAGACAGCCTTCTGGGGCATCTTTTATATGGGCACTCATTCCATTCATGAAAACTCTGCCCTCATTGCCAAATCACCTTCCAAAGGTCCCAGCTCCTAAAGCCATTGCATTGGTGATTAGATTTCGACTTAGGAATTTTGAGGACATGAACATTCAGATTATAGCAGTTTGTTTTAATGTTCTCCCATTCAGTTAAACCTGTATTAGAGTGTTTACAGCCTGGCATGCTTAAATAGTATTTTCTGTAAAGTTGACACAGTAAATAATTTCAGTGTTCTGTGAAGTCAGTCAAATTCAGAAGACTAGCCCTACATATGAGTTTGATCTATGTATGCGTTGTTGCCATGAACTATAGTACGTATGTTTAGTAATTGTCTACGTGATTTATTCTTGGCTTGATCTACCACATATTATCATTTGTGTAGAAAAGGTGTTCAAAAGAGACTGTATAAGTAGCTTATAAACATCAGTTCTGTTCAGTATGAAGAGGAAAGAGTTATCATAATGGTACATACGGCATTCTTATAGGTCATTCCTCTGTCCCAACACTTTGTACTCAAAGTACAGAGACTATACTGTACAATTCAGAAATTGGCAACGCTTTCCACACAGCCTATGATTCATAGTAGGGACTACGAAAAGCCTTAATGTGAATTAGCCATTTGTTTCCATAATTTTAGATTATTCTGAAAAGAGCATTTAAATAGCATTGATAAAGTTCATGAGTAACACATTACTATACTCCAAGACTCAGAATAAGTTCATATACTGAGGTTTGGGGATGAGTGGTGACTGGGTTTTGGTTTGAATGCTTAGCTATTTAGGGCATAGTGCTAATCTAGCCACCACTATCCTATAGAAGCCAGTTATCTTCATTTAGTGTCAAAGGCATATACTTCATTCTTAACTGAAGAGAGTGGCTGATCAAACTGACACAGCACAGCAGAGTACTGCCGGATGTGTGCATACCCAACTACATTACCAAAACTAACACACTGCGATTATCCCAGAGTCACTTATCTCCTAATGTGTGAAGGAATTCTGATCCTTTTTAGAAGGTCATATGAGGGGAAATGATATTAATAGAATGACAGTCAAACAGGGGTTTTCTGTGGCATTGTGATGAAGTCTACCTTAATCAAACCTGTTTGAACACATGATGTTTTGTTAAATAAATGGAACAATTTATTTATAGAAAAAATTATTTATTAGAAAAAACAGTTCATCCCATTGGAACAACATTTTTCAATAATAATAATAAGTAGTAGTTAATATTCATTGAGAGATTAGTGTATATACATGCTAGTCTACATAGAGTTCTACATAAATTATCTAATTTTATCTTCACAATAACCTGATGAGTAGATAGTTCATGATTCCATATTAAGGATGACACTGATGTCCAGAGGGGTTTAAAAAAGCCCTTCTTGCTTGAATCTACATAGCTCCTAAACGAGCTATCCCAGGTCAAACTGACCACTCTGCTTATCTCCAAACCCCTGTGCTATGTGAATGCTGCAATCTTTTACAGAATTAAAATAGGATTTAGAATGAAAGAAATAGGAGTTTTGTTTATGTCCCAAACCTGTTTCACTCATATGCCTTCGCTGATTGGTCAATTGGTCAAGGAATCTAAAAAGCTATTTTTTTTTTCAAATATGGTTTAAAACAGAGGTATAAATCCAAATTGGAAAAGTTTTTTTATGTAGTTGTTGACTAAGATTGTTAGATGCTTTCTGAATATTCAAACCAGATGTGAATTCTCAGACTCAGCTGTGGAACACTGAAGAATGAAGCTTTATAGTTGCTATTTCCATCTGCACTTCAACTGTATTTGTCAAATGGCTGACACCCTTAGCATAGCCTCTCTAATATAAGGGGGAATTTGTTAGTAAGTTCATGTTGCTTGTCCTAATTCAAAAGGTCACTAATCTATCATGTGCTCCATAATCTCATTACACAGCAGGGACCTCTTTCCAGTTGTTAAAGAACCAGTAGGACTGATTGACCTATTACATGGGGCAATCAGACATTTGTTTACTGGCCCGTCTAGAAACTAGTGCATTAAACTCTTTTTTTGAATGGGTAGGAGGTTTGTTCCATCTGGAACCTTGGTACCTCTTCCAGATGACCCTGCGCCAAGTGGCTTCCATGTTTGATTTGTGAAGGTAGTTCTTGAGCGCTAGCAACAGGTTAGGTGTGGTTGGGAACTTACACTCACTGTAACAAAATGCCTTGATCAGATAAAAAATTACTGTTGGAATAATTTTCTGAATCACTGACCCTCATCCGGTGGGAGACTAAAGTTCCTCCCTTGATTGCTTTTTCCCAGTAATAATTTTAAGGGATGACTCTTTTTGCTAAACTTTATTTATAATTTGTCCAAATGAGCAGAATATTAGCTAAAGGAAGTGTGTTTTCCTTTGCAGAGCAATTAACTTTTCTTTTCAAAAAGGTTATCAGGAGATAATTTTTGTAGGTTGCTTATATAACAATATCAATAATTTTAAAAAATTACATACGCGCATACACACACACATTATTGTGAGTTTTAGATATGAGGCTCTCGGAAATGGCTTATAAACTTTGGGTATTTTTTTAAAAAGATAAACTGTCATAACCATACTCCAATTTATATTTGCCTGGATATTTGAAGTATCTTCAATAATACTGCTGTTGTTTAATGCGCACAAAAAATAGTTAAAAAGAATGAATAGGATGTAGTATTAGCTAGTAAAACAGAATGACTATAGTAAAAAATAATATAATTGTACATTTAAAAATAACTGAGAGTATAATTGGATTGTTTGTAGCACAAAGGATAAATGCTTGAGGTGATAGATACCCTGTTCACCCTGATGTGATTATTACACATTGCATGCCTGTATCAAAATATCTCATGTAACCCATAAACATATACAACTACTATGTACTCACACAAAATAAAAATTAAAAAAATTTTAAAAAGCAACTCAAAAAAAGAATATTGTTGTTGCCATAGAAAGTTTTTATAATAAATTGTCTTCATTCTGAATTCCTAAGGCCATGCCCTGTACAGGGTTTGGATTCTTGTCTAAAGCAGGATTATTAATTTAGAAGCCATAAATTAAGTTTCCAAATATTCAAACAGGCTTCTTTTTCCCCAACATAGATTTTTAACTCTCTATGTCAGGATCTATTGGCAGTTTTTTGTTCCAACTCAGGTGTCAAGGGTCATGTGGAGACCAGCATGATATGGCCTAATCTATAATTTAAGTTATCACGTATATTTCACTTTAATATTTTAAAATGAAAGTAATAATAATGTGCATTTTAGAATTTTTACTGTTTGAATTGGTGTCTCAAGTTTATTGCAAGGTGACCAATGGACAGTGAGTATGGATCTCATTAAATTCTTAAATTTTCTGGCTCTATAGCTCTTTGTATATTTCTATATGACTACATATCACTCTTTTATAGTATATTCATATAAGATATTTTCTGCACTTTTTTGTACCATCCAGAAGAGCCATATTTTAGGTAGAGGTTATTATATACTTTATGAATTGCAGAAGTAGACAGTTTGGAATAATTCAATACACTAAGAATATATGGTTCCACATGGACTTTCTAGAACATTTTTGACACAACTAATTACATCACAAAGTGATTAATACTTAGGCAGATATGGCTGGCTATGTCTTTCAGTATACCGAATGTTTATCGTATGTGAGAATGATCCCTTGCAGCTTTTCAAGCACAACTGTCTAGCAAACATTTATTGACTATTTGTCCAATAATTTAAGGCTATGTAAATTATCTGATATTTGATAATAGGATAATATTTTGCCTTTTTTGTCTACATTACTGTACTAATTTGCTTATTTTCCCTAGGCCTATCATGATGACAAGGAATTATGTCTGTTGACCCTAAAATGACCTTGAGGAAATGAGGTGCTAATATCAATTTAGGTGACGGATGACAAGTGTCTGTGTTATAGCTGACTGAAAATTCATGCTCCACAGTGTAATATCTATTTGGAATCTAAAACTCTAAAATTGGATATGACATTTAGTAAAAAGATATCCAGTAGAATATATATTCATATCTTTGTGTATGAGTGTGTATGTATTTGAGTCAAATATTCTCTTTGGATGTTGCTAAACAATGGAAAAAGTTACCACCAAATTTGTTATGTGTTTTAAATGATAGCATTTGGTTATCGTTTATTTAGGGCTCTCAAATCATACCTGCAGCCAACATTGTGGATAAGAGAATACTTGATAATAATCATTATTAAAATAAGTAATTCTTGGAAAGTTGGATTTCAGCATTGCTTTCTCAGAAAACATATGGTACTTGAGTTTGCTTTCTTCTCTGTGTCTAGTCAAGGTTTGCATTTCTTTAATGATGTGCATTTGCCCTTTTCCATTATAAAAAGAATTGCTTTTTGCCACAATCAGAAAACATTTAGTATATTTTATGTGGCCATTTTCTCAGTTGGGAGAAGACAGAAGACCAAATAAGCTGATAAATAGTAATACACATGCATGATAATAGTAACAGATTATTTTAGTGTGCTGGCAGTTATAGGTAGGTATTTTTATACTTAATTTGAAAAATACTTGAGAATTAACAGCAAATGTAAACTTCAAAGAGCTGAATTATGAAAAATGATATTTTATCTCATACAAATACATTTTGAAATTCTAAAATAATGAAACTGAACTCTTAGTGTGAATTTAGAAGTGAGGCTGAAAATGGATCTCAGGACTATTTTTAGTAGACTTTGTTTAAATTCTTGCTAATTTCCAACTAAATACATTTGAATTTATTTAGATTGCAATGAAAAAAAAAAACACTTTCCTGCTTCTTTATTTTATTTGATGTCTCAAATCCCACATTATTTATGGAAAGCTGATTTCAAAATAATGTTTTATTTTTGAGTTGACCTAAAACATCAAACTAAAATTTGATTTTTCCATAAACATAAAAGAACATTTTTTTTTTGTTTTTTGTTTTTTAATAGATACGTATAAATGACTTTCCTCCCAGTGGAAGTCATTTTTGGAAATTTTAGTGATACAGTCCAGTTTAATTGCTGAATTGTTTACAGGTGTTAAAGATCTCGAGCATTGATAATAGAGAAATTTTGCCTCATTAATTTTTCTTTTTAGGAATTTGAAGCCCTTTAGAATATAACATAAATACATTTTGCTTCAAGTTTAATAGCAGAAAAAATCCCTTCCACCTACCTCATCATCTCTGTGTACACTAAGCTCTCCCAAGAGCACTCTGTGTGACTTACCATGATGATAGGTTTTTGTGTCTGTTTTAATCGTATTTACCATACGCAGGTGCCCATTGTTCTGTGAGCATACACATAACAGCAGGTGGTGCCAGTCAGGATTCAGCCAGGATTAAGGAGGAGGGGCTCTGCATTCCACAGTGCACATAGCCACCTTTTGTTTCCCCATGACAGAAATCCCCTTCCCTCCCCACCTGCCAGCCCCACTTATCCACCTCGCTCTGGGAACTCGATTTGTGGTGGTGTGCTTTGTGAAAAAGTATCAACCACCCTTACTCCAAGAAACTCCAAACGATTGTGCAAAGTATGACCTGTGTCGTTCTTTGGGAAGTGGATTTTAACTTTTAAGATCTTTGTCATGAAATGACAGGTAGTTTTCTTGTTAGAAAGTTCTGTAGAACTTCTAACAAAGATGTTAGAGTTGAAATTTAAACAAATACAGCACCTCTCAAATTCTACAGGAACATATAGGTATCACCTGTATGCGTATAATAAATATAATATTTTTGTTATCGCAAAATCAGTATATACGTGACTGCTCTTTTGTGTGTGTATGCATGCAAGTGACTTTAATGTATGATTCATACTAATTTTATTTTTTAGAGCATAAACTTTTAGAGCTGAAAGTAGCTTGAAATTTCCATATCTAACTGTTTTATTCTGTGTAAGGAAATGGAGACCCAAAGAAGTCAAGCACCTTGGTCAGAATCATGTACATAGTTAGTGGCAGGCACGGGCCTAGAACTCATGTCATTTGATTCCTAGAAAAGTGTTTTTCATGTTTCTTACAGGTCATCTGAAAGAGCAATCAAAACCTAGTCACAGGAGAGAGAATTTCAGTGTTGATTTTGGGAGAGTACAGGTTTAGCAATGTCCCGATCAGCTGCATGAAGGAGACTTGTGGTTAACCTGGCAGTGAGCAAAAGCCATGTTTCTAACACCAAGTGGGGCACTGAGCTTCTATCTACAATGTTATTACACAAAAGCTAATTTCCCAATATTTACTAATCAATTGCTTCATGAGAACTTGTCCTACCAGTGCTCCCAATCTAGGTCTGTCGTTCAGCTGTGATTTGTGGAAAGGGCACTATTTTACTATAGTCACTACTCTGGTGTCCCCAGGAAATTAGATGGCTTCACCTGGTTCAGGTATATATTTTATAATACTTTAATACCATCTTTAATTAGAACTAAAACAAAAAAGGTAGTTGAAATCAAAATATTATGAGGAAACAATATTTGGGTTTGTTGAACCATTAACACAGATGTCCTCTAAAGGTGTTTGGTTTAACAGTGTGTGTGTAGTTTTATTTTTAGTCTCTTTCTACCTTGATTCAAGTACCCTCCTCACCTCCCTCCAGCTCCCCAAAACACCCAGGCATGCGTGTGAGCATACTCTTAGGCCTCTTACAGTTTTTGCAAGCCGACTGCAGGGGCTGGAGTCATTCTGTAAGTCTTTGAAGTTCAATTACTATGGTACTCTTATTACGAAGGGTTACTGGTGGGTGCCTTTTATTCATCTATGTCTTTATTTATTCTTCACTTAGCACATTTATTGAATGCCTTTTAATGACTGGACACCATGCCAAATACAAGATACAAAAATGGCAGAGACATATTCCTTGGTCTCAAGAAGTTCACGGTTCATAAGGGCAGACAAATACATAAATAGGTGATTGTTATATGAGGTGACAACTGCAATATGGAAACATACATAGCCTATCATAGGAGAACAGAAAAGGCTAGGCAAGAACTCCTGCAAGCTATGATGACTGAGTTGAGCTTTAAAGAATAAATAGGAGTGAGCTAGACATAGGTGTGACTGACAGTACTTCTGGGAGAAGGTGGAGCCTGAGCCATCTCATGAGGTGGTGAAAGCAGCCCTGCACACCCAGTGAAGAAGGGCAAACTGAGTAGAGCATGGACTCTGGAACGGGACCACCTGGTCTGCTGTATGCAAGGTGTGTAACTTCGGGCAAGTAACTGAGCTTCTCTGTGTCTCAGTTGCCTCATCTGTAAACACTGAGATAATTATAGGACCTCCTAATAAGGTTTCTGTGACAATTGTGAGCTAGCATACATAAAGTGCTTAGAATCGGGCTTGGCAATAGTAAGCATTATGTGAGTTTTTTGTTGCTAGTTTGTGAAGTGAAAAACAAGGAGGACAGGTGAGAAATGAGGCTGAAGGCATCGGCAGGAGTCAGATGACTGTATCTCATGTTAATGAGTTTGGAATTTATGCTATGTAGCCAGAGGGGACTTTGAAAGTCTTAAAAAAGTGGGAAAACATGGCAAGATGTTTTTTCATCACTCTGGAGACTGCAGAGAATGGGAAAGTCTGGAGACAGATTTTACCCAGGGAGCTGTAGTGCTGGGGAGACATGATATGGAAATGAACTAAGATATAGCCGTATGTGTAGGGAGAAAAGGGAAATTAGTCTGCTTAGGCCACTGAGTGGACATGGGAGTGAAATGGAGGGGGTGGAGGGGAAGCAAGAGTCCAAGATGTCCCCTTGGTGTGTAGTGCTGGTGATCTGGTGGCTGGTGGTACTAGCAAGTGACCTAGCTAATGGTAAAGGAGGAGCAGGTACAGCGGTGAAGATACTGGGTCCGGATTTTCACATGTAGGTCCTAAAGTTTCTGATGGAAAAGTCCAGCAAGCATTTGAAGTGTAACACTTGGGAGGAAGGTCAGGACAGAGAGTTTTAGGAACCGTCAGCATGGTGAGGTTGAAATCACAAGTAATGAAGTCCCTCACAGGTGGAGGACAGAGTCTTGGAATGACATCTACAGTTACAGGGAAAGCTAAGAAGAGGTCTTCAGGATGGAGACAAAGAAGGTAGAAGAGCTCTTGGGAGAACTGGAAAAAGAACATGCTCATGTTTTTGCCCCTAGGTATGATGCCCCCTCACACATGAGTGCCAAGATTAGATTTTAAGAAGTATTCTTCTTAGGTTGCACTTTACATATGTGGCCCCAAACATGAGTCTAGGGTTGCTAGTATTCCAAAACTTCACGCAGGCCGCATGGCCAAGGTGAAAATAACTAGTCATATGTTTCTCTCTGGTTAGGTGGAGCAAGCTTACTCTTGCTAATACGGGTCACACAGTCACTGTGTTTCTGGAGCCACTCAGTAATGCTGGCATTTTTCCTAAGCATGCTGTTAAAAGTTTATTTATCTAGTTTCTGGGATCATTTGGGTAGCGATTCCCAAAGAAAGCCAAAACATATCATCTCTCTGTATGGCATTTTTATTTCGTTCTCATTAGTTTCACCCTGAGTGTTGGAAAGATGTAGATTGACAGCCACATCTTTGCAACAATCATTATTGCCTTGATAAGCACATAAGTCTCTAAGTTTTTCCTGCCCTTATGAGTGAATTTCTCCTACACAATGAAAGAATTGCGAAGATACACAAAAACTGAGACAATTAGTTTTGTCTAAACTAGATGTGCTGCATGTAAGTGATGATATAAATTATGAAGATAGTGACTTTGTTAATTTTAAATAATTTGGATACCGGAAGTCCTTGGAGGATCTTTAAGCGTATGTTACCCTTGTTTGTTTGTACCATTGAATATGTTGTGAGTGTCACACAAACTTCAGAAAATTTCAACTTTAAAACATATAATGAAAAGCAAATAAAAAATCTAACACCATTTTAATACTTGATTAGAAAATTGTACAATGAAGCACTTAAATGTATTTTTTAGATTATAGATGTAGAGTTGATATCACATAAGGATAAAGAGAATGATTAGAAATGACTCATATGATTGTATATTTGCATTGCAGAGAGAAAAATGACATGGCTAAGAGTCAAAAATTATAGATAATAAAGATAATAAACTGCCATTTTGGTTTAGGGAAACAGAAAAGGTATGAAGTCAAATAAGAGATGTTAGACTGAACAGGTTAAGGAAGTTAGAGCTAGGCATGGTAGCTCATGCCTATAATCTCAGTACTTTGGGAGGCTGAGGCAAGAGGATCGCTTGAGCCCAGGAGTTTGAGACAAGCCTGGGCAACACAGTGAGACCCTCATCTCTACAAAAAGTTTTCAAAATTAGCTGGTGCATGCCTATAGTCCCAGCTACTCTAGAAGCTGAAGTGGGAGGATTGCTTGAGCCTGGGATGTTGAGGCTGCAGTGAGCCATGATAGGGCCACTGCACTGGGCAACAGAGCGAGACCCTGTCTAATGAAAAGAAAAGAAAAATGAAAAGAGAGGAGAGGAGAGGAGACAGGAGAGGAGAGAGAGAGAAAGAGAGAGAAAGAGAAGGATAAAGAGAGAGAAAGGAAGGAAGGAAGAAAGAGAAAGTAAGACAAAGAAAGAGAAAACAAGCAAGCAAGCAAGAAAGCAAGAGTTAGAAATGAGGATCAAAGTCCTGGAAGTAAAATGTGAGGTAAGCCCAGAAGAGATTCTGTAGAACAAAAAGGAGAGAGCTGCTGGGGCAGGTAAGCAGTGAGGAAAGGAGAACGCACAAGGTCAGAGAGAAATGAAGAATAGAACATTTATGCCCTAATTAGTGAGCAATTTGTTACAAAACAGCCTTGCCACCTGGAGAGCAGAATTTAAAAATTTGTTGGCATGAACTACCAAATCAGCCAAATTAGAGCAGGCCACTTGCAGGTCTCCAGCACAGGCTACAGTGAACAGTGTGCAATAGCAACCCTTGTCATGAAGGTGGAGAGAAAAGGAAGTGTACTTCAAGAAAGCATGGGCTAATCCAATCAAAGAAGATCAGCAGAAGGTCATGAGAGTTCCATGTTGCAATCAGTCTTTTAAAAGCCAAAGAATACCTTTTGCCTTTGGCACTGCTATCTGATACCTTAAATGGAGTATTTTGCTACCAAATGAAACTAAATAGGACAAGAAAGAGCTGCTCATTTATTGCATCATAATTTATACTAAACTTTTCCACGAAAGGGTAATGTTTCTCATTAACCTCAGGGGCACATGTGAGTCATTGCTCTTTCAGTTCTTAACTATCCAGTGATATCTCTTAAATCACCACTTGCATCTTTAACACAGTTTCTATTCGGTCCTCCTTCTGGCCTCCCACAAGGACTGCATTAGTCTATTCAACCAGTAGTGTGCTGCCGAAGTTACCTATTCCTCATGCTTGACTCTAAGAACCTCTTCCTTTCTTTCTTCTTGTTTTCTAGGCATAGGGATTTCCAGCTTTACAACATGCTGTGAATTATCCTCCTCTGTGTTAACACTTGTGTTAACCTCATCCCAAGTCCTGGGGGACGTCCTGTTCAACCTGCCATTTCACTCATAGTAGAGTTGGTCCACATTGAAAAGTGGTGAAAAGACTGAAGTCTATATCCATGCCTTTCCACTTGGAGAGGTTACATCTTATATTCTCCAAACTTAAATTAAAATGTAACTTCCTCCATTTGCTTCTCTTGTTTCTTGGTATATTTTCCTTTCTTCTAGACGAAGTTGATCAGCTTTTAATTTTTTTATTTTTTGTACTCTACTGAGATCTATTCCTAGAATGCCAACATTGTCCACCTTTCTCATTTAAAAAAAAAGTCTGCATCGTGAAACTATGAGTCCTAATTAGAAGGGTAGTGGTGATTTTCTAACCAAAAATTACTTGGCATAATTTATTCTGGGATTAATAAGTATAAATGCGTTGTCCCATCTTTGAAATTTTTCTTCTACTTCTGACTAGACATGGCAACTCCGAGTTTGAATCCAAACAAAAATGTACTTACTTGAATTTCCTGGTTTTGGTCCATCATAAAAGCCAAAAGTTTGACAGGAAGACAGCCTATCAGTTTGCTCTACAAGTCTTATCAGTATAACTTTGGAACCAACCAATCAAACACCCTTTATTTTGTTGGGTAGCAACTATTCCTGCTTGTTTAGCACATGTTACATTTTCTTCTAGCGGAGATCCAGTAACCTTACTCCTTTGTGTGACTTCCCTGATGTCACCTGTGGCTGCCGTTAAATGAACTGTGTCTTTTGAAAATGCTTAAATACTAATTAAATTAGTTTATGGTATATGTCGTTAATATCCCATTTTGCCTTGGTCTTTTCTGCCCCAAACAATAAGCCCCTGAGACATTCAAAATGCTTGTGTTTAGTTGCTTAGTAAATCCTTAGTATCCATCATAACATCAAATCTTGATGACAGTAATGGTGATGGATAAAGGAGAAATTACACCCCAGAGAAGTTATGAGTCGAGAATGTCTAGTGAGATTTACTTAGAACAAAGTAACAGACAAGATAAAGCCCTAAGAATAAGTCTGGGTTCATTTTATATTGAGATGACAACCATCCTATAGTCCTAAAATAATTACTGCCTCTAATATAGACTGCACATGATTTAATTACTTCACATTGATTTTAAAACAAAACTTACTGCGATAGTTGCTGACAGAAGTTTAGACCTGATGCCTTTTCAGCCAGGATAGGGACAAGCATTGGCGCGTGTGACAGTGGGCTTCAAACCTCATTCAGCGGACGGGACAGTAGGCTAGATAATAAACAGCAATTAGAACTCACTGTGCTAAAGGCCATGATACATATTGTTAGAGAGTGCTACAGAAATGCATGGTAGTAGTTCTCTACTCAGACCAAGAGATCAGGAAGGGCTTCATAAACATCTCCATGTAGTGTGTCTTACCTGGGCTGTCACCTACCCTTGATGCCTAGATAATACTTGCTTCTCTTCTGAGACTCAACTCAAATCCACCTTCTCCTTAAGCCAGATTTATTCTTTCCTTGATCAGCTAACAGGCAGTGTTCTGTTCCCTACACACTACCCTCAACCCCAGGAGGATTCATTGCTTCCTTTTAGTTGCTATAAGGGCTTTACAATCTGGTCCAGGCTTAGTGGTACACCCTGCTCCTTTCCCATTTTGATTAAAATCTGTACCATAGGGCCAGAGAAATGAGACAGGAGGGCAAGTACCTTGAGTAGGTGTATTAGTTCGTTCTCACATGCTGCTAATAAGGACATACTCTAGACTGGCTAATTTATAAAAGAAAGAGGTTTAATTAACTCACAGTTTCGAGTAGTAGGAAGGTCTCAGGAAACTTATAATCATGGCGAAAAGGGAAGCAAACACATCCTTCTTCACATGGCAGCAGGAGACAGAAGAATGAGTGCCCTGTGAAAGGGGGAAGCCCCTTATAAAACCGTCAGATCTCATGAGAACTCACTCACTATCAAGAGAACAGGATGGGGGAAACTGCTCTCTTGATTCAATTATCTCCACCTGGTCCCTCCCACGACACATGGGGATTATGGGAACTACAATTCAAGATGAGATTTGGGTGGGAACACAGCCAAACCATATCAAGGAAGCATCTAAAAACTCAGCCCTCCTCTGTCTGTGTTTCTCTCCCCAGCACTTTTGCCATTACCCTATAGATATAATGATGGAGCTCTGGCTTCATGATGACTTCAGTGTTACTTGGTATGGAAAAGAGAGACAATAAAACTTTTCTTTTGTAACAATTTTTATGTCCTCAAGCCAGATCCCCTTTCCAGGACATGTCCAGCATGTAGGGATGAATCAGAGACCCAGACATAAACAGTCACTTAAGCAAACCAGAGAAGCATATACAGTTGGAATTTGGAGTGGTGGGTGGAGAGGGGCACTGGTTTTTGAATGCTACAAAGTTCAAATGCCAGTCTTTTTTTTTTTTCCTGCTGGATTGGTCTTTGTGATGTTCAAATAAAGTGAGCATGAGATATTCTCAAAGTTGGAAGGAGTCTGTGACTATTTTCTTAGAGGCAGAGGTTTGGGTGGAGGACTGGTTGTGAGACCACCTCGGTTAATTTGTGTAGAGGGTTCCAAGTTATTTAGGCAATAGCAATGCCTTATGCAATACTCAGCCAAAATGTGAGTGTAATAAATTATTACAACAGTTTTGATGACTTTTTCCCTTAAAATAGACAGTTGCATAATTTTTTTTTCTGTCTTGTCTCCCCAGCAAGTGTTTAGACTTTATGTGTTTAAATTGTGTATTGGGTGCTATGATTGTAGATATTTGAATATTAGAGTGTCTCTACTCAAATTGTTTTCATTACAAAATGTACGACAATTATATTTTGCCATTAGTAGACCAGGTTATCTTCTCGACTCTGTCACAAGGACAGTGTCAATTTTTTTTTTTTTTTTTTTTTTTTGAGGTGAAGTCTTGCTCCATCTCTCCAGGCTGGAGTACAGTGGTACAATCTCAGCTCACTGCAACCTCCGCCTCCTGCATTTGAGTGATTCTCCTGCCTCAGCCTCCCAAGTAGCTGGGATTATAGGCGCCCACCACCATGCCTGGCTAGTTTTTGTATTTTTGGTAGAGATGGGGTTTCACTATATTGGCCAGGCTGATCTCGAACTCCTGACCTCAGGTGATCCACCTGTCTCGGTCTCCCAAAGTACTGGGATTACAGTAGTGAGCCACCGTGCCTGGCTGAGGGACAGTGTCTTTTGATTCTTGGAGTTTTGCACAACGCCTGGCACATAAATGTTGCTCAGTTAATTTATTTAAAAAAATAATGACTAAAGGAGCTCTGATTCTTGACTGGACACATGCAATTTAGACTGCTACTAAATAAAAAAAGAACACTAGAATAGAGAATAGATGCACTGGGATTGTGCAGCCAGGAGAAATCAATCTACCTAGATTGCCTATGTGATTCAGGTGGAACTAGGATGCCAGCCTGAAGCATAGAAAGAATTCCCAAGTATTCTACAGAAGACTACAGGCCAGAGGTAGAACAAAGCAAGAAGAATGGCTTTTTTTTTTCTTTCTACAGTCAGCTTTTAAAACAGCACACTCTCTTGTTTCCATGGCAAGAATATCTCCTAGGTGCATTGCCAGGAGATTCTCCCTTAGAAATTAAAAAGAAGAAAGAAAAGAAGGGAAAGAAGCCACCCATAGCTGTGTTTTCTGAAAACAGCTTGACTCTCCTGCTGATCATCGACGACTGCCATGCCACGGAAACACCTCATCCAATGGTGCCCAGGCCGCCTCTACGCAGCATGCTGGAAGCTTGTGATTAATTTTGTTTGACAGCAGCAAAAAGTATGCCCCACGTTGGATGCCAGCTGATTATTTCCAGTATGTTTGCTGCTGAAAATTCCATTAATGATTTGTAATATCCATTCAACTTGAAGAGAGGAGAAAAGTGCTTTTCTGAACAAGGAAAAGTAAATTGGACTCAGTCTTATGGAAAATCTACAGAGTGAATGTTTGATGGCAGATGAGTTGAGGAAAATGTCAGCAATTTCAAAATTTTTTATGTGAAAGATATGCTCTGTTATTGGTAATATATCATTAGAGAATGTGTTGTGAATAATAACATATTTTGATTGATGTGCTTTCATTTTCTTCTCAGTGTACAATTATGGCAACTTTTAATGTTCAACTTGATGTGTATTTATTAATTGCCTACTGTGTTCAAGACCCTCATTAAATATTGATTGAATTGAAATGAGTCCTGGGGAACCTACCATCTAAGACGGCAATTCTCAACTGTGGCTCCACATTTGAATTCCCAGGGGAACTTGACAAAATTCTGGGTCCTCAGAAGTTCTGACTTAATTGTTCTGGAGTGAGGTCTGTGGCCTCAGTATTTTTTCATATGTCTCCTCATATGCATAATGTATACTTAGATTTGAGAATCAACAGCTGATACAAAAGGAAGTGAAAAGGCAGTACATGGCCAAGTCCCTGTAGATGTACAAAGGACAGGACACTGTTTTAAAATCATTATCTATTTGAAAAGTATGATGATTTAAAAGGAGAAGAAATTACATTTTATTGAGGCTGCCAGAAAAAAATTCCATGAAGGAAGTAATATTTAAGTTGTCTTTAAATGTGTAAAATTTTGATTGGCAGAGAAAGATATCCAGGTAGATGATCAAAGGCCAGGATGAGAAAGAATGAGGCCAGTTCTGTGAACACCCAGTGACTAACACATGGCTAGGAGAAAAGGAGTATCGATTGCTGTTATAAAGCATTACCATGAATTCATAATTTCAGCTAGCCATGAACTCAAATACATTTATGAAGTAATGAGATATTTTAGCGTATTTTTCTCATGTGCTAAATGTTACTCCTAAAACAACAGGGTTGAAAAATATGTTTAATATATGGCAAAATAGACATAGATTTAAAAATGCATTTTAGTATCTTGCTATTTGATTGTGTGGTCCTCAGATGAGCAGCATTGGCATCACCTGTAAGTTGTTAGAAATGAAGCTAATGCAGGATCTTGGCCCCCACCCCAAACCTCACGAATCAAAGTCTGCATTTTAATAAGTTCTTTGTATACACACTAAAGTCTGAGAAGCACTACTTTAGCATCTTAATTATTATTTCATTATTAGCTGTAATTAATTGAGAAGAGTAGAGAAGTACGTTTCAACAAATTAAATTTCTACCTATGACTATGAACGATGAATAGTGTTGATATGCAATAATCTTCTCTTTTACTCATATCTTTTTATGTCTGTCACCCTATATATCCCCATATAATAATGTACCTATGTGTGATTAATACATTTAAATATATGTGGCTTTGAATAGGTGTTCTCTCCAGTTCCAGTCTTTATGTCTAAAAAGATAACATCTTTTCATTTTAGACCTTGGTAATGTTTTCTGTGCTTTTCAAAAGGATGTCCTCAACATCACCTCTGAAAATGCTTTACGACCTCCTGTGCCTCTGCCATCTTGTTGCACACTGGTTTCGGTGGCATGTAGCAGATGGAATAGAAAGACGTGGGGTTGGGAAACTCATAGATTCCAGAGGAAACCTGAGACACACAGGAAGCTGGTTTAGCTTGGGCATGCAAGCATTATTTACCTCTTTAATCTGAATTAAACAAGTAGCAGTAAGTAATGATTCAGAGTTTTGTTAAGTGGCAGAATATTTTATGGATGGGTATTTTCTTACAGTGCTTCTGACCTAAGAAACGGCAGCCTATCAACAAATAATTATTAAAACATTCCTTTCCCAAATAGTATTGGATCTGGTTATCTGTTTAAATACCCTTAGGTTGATAATTAGCAACAAGAGCTTAGTGTACTTTAGTTACAAAATCATCTGCTGTTCTCAAACTTTAGTGTGCGATAGAATATCAGTGGATGTTGCTCATCCCAGATACTCCAGACCCCACTGAGATTGTGATTTGGTAATTTGGGGTAAGGTCCAGGAATCTTTTGAAACAAACATTCCAGGAGATTTTGTTGTTGGTACTAAGAATACTACATTTTGAGAAAACAAAAATGAACAAAAAAGACATTGCTTTAAGACAGGGGTGTCCAATCTTTTGGCTTCCCGGAGCCGCATTAGAAAAATAAATGTCTTGGGCCACACATAAAATATAGTAACACTAACGATAGCTGATGAGCTTGAAAATAACACAAAAAAATCTCATAATGTTTTAAGAAAGTTTACAAAGTTGTGTTGGGCTGCATTCAAATCCATCCTTGGCTGTGTGCGGCCTGCGGGCCAAGGGTTGGACAAACATGCTAAGGCATTATATTCTTAGCAATTTACTATTTTCTTTTGGTATCAATATTATCTAAACTGAAGCCACGCACCAGGCTAATACCTAAGCTTAGTAAACCATAGATTGATCCACCAAGCTTTTTGAAGAAGATAATATTAGAAAATGATTTTGTGTCCATTGTAGGATTTCATATTCTAAGCATTGACATATGTAATCTATTGGGCCAGGCACAGTGTAATGCCAGCACTCTGTGGGGCTGAGGTGAGAGGATTACCTGAGCCTGGGAGTTCAAGACCAGCCTGGGAAACATATTGAAACCCTATCTTTATAAAAAATACAAAACTTAGCCAGGCCTGGTGGTGCACACCTGTGGTCCTAGCTACTCAGGCAGCTGAGGCAGGAGGATCACTTGAGTCTGGGAGGTTGAGGCTGCAGTAAACTGTGATAGTACTATTGCACTCCAGCCTGGGCAACAGAGTGAGACCCTGTCTCAAAAAAAGAAAAAAAAGACCCTGAAAATTAAGAGGTATATCATACAATCCATTAGATTTGATTAGTGACCATGTTGCATGTTTTTGTAGGAAAAAATTCACTAACTGTACAGTTTCTACAAGAAACCTATAATAGAATCTGACTTTACTGGTGCTGGAGGATTTCTTAGCTACTTACCATTAAAGAAAGGAAAAAGAAGGAAGGAAGGAGAGAAGGAAGGGAAGAAAGAAGGAAAGAAGGAAGGGAAGAAAGAAGGAAAGAAGGAAGGGAAGAAAGAAGGAAGGAAGGAAGGAAGATGAGCAACAACTTATGTAAATAGATGATCATTGCAACATTATTTATCAATAGCAAAATAAACCTAACTCTCAAACCATAGGAACTTGGATAAACATATTTTGGCATACCATAGGAGAGAAAAAGGCAGTCATTTAAGTTAATATTTAAATATAAATTTAATATAGGAAGATTCTCACCATATCATGTTAAGAGAAGAAATAAGATAAAAGAAAGTTAATTTTAATAATGATAAAAACATACACATAAAAAATTGAGTGGAAAAACAATAAAATGTAAATTGGTCATATCTTGAATATTAAATTATAGGTGGTTTTAGTTGTTTTCTTTGTAACTTTCTGTATAGTCCAAAATAGTTTCAATGAATTTATGTGACTTTTATAATCAGGTAAAAAAAAAATTTTAAGGAGTGTAATTTTTAAAATCTGGGTTTTTTTTTTTTTTTTTTTTGAGACAGAGTCTCGCTCTGTCGCCCAGGCTGGAGTGCAGTGGCCTGATCTCAGCTCACCGCAAGCTCTGCCTCCCGGGTTCAGGCCATTCTCCTGCCTCAGCCTCCCGAGTAACTGGGACTACAGGCACCCGCCACCTCGCCCGGCTAGTTTTTTGTATTTTTTAGTAGAGACGGGTTTCACTGGGTTAGCCAGGATGGTCTCGATCTCCTGACCTCATGATCCGCCCGTCTCGGCCTCCCAAAGTGCTGGGATTACAGGCTTGAGCCACCGCGCCCGGCCTTAAAATCTGGGTTGTTTTAAGAGTGGTTCAGCTTAAGAACAGGTGGATGGACTAAATGAACCTTTTTAACATTGCTTCAGTTCTAAAGACCATCTGCCCAGTCCTATTAACCAGTAACTACAGAAAGAAGTTAGATCCAATTAGTAAAGGCAGAAAGAAACACTGCCTTTGTGAATTCTGTTTCCCTGTGCATATCTGCCACCTTAAACTAATGGAGCTATTTATTGAGTTCAAGCTGTCCCCAACGAAAGCTGCTTTTTACTTTGCCTCTGTGCAAATCTTGTTCACTTTTTACAACCGGCTACAGAATCAAAGCCAGCAGCTGGCCATCCAGGCTAGTACACAGAACAATAGCCTGAGTCCAAGCTTCTGAAGAGCAGGCCTGCCCCGGTATCTTGAATGTATGCCTGCATAAAAAGCAGACACCACCCAGGACGGCTGTATATGCCACTTCTGCTCAGGCAGTAAATATGTAAAATAGGAAGCCAAAACACATCCAGGGTCACATCTCATTGGGTGCCCTTGGGAAACTCAATTGGATATCAGTTTATCTTTAAAATAGGAATCATAATGACTTCCTCTGATTGTGTCCAGTAAAGTATATAAGTGGTTTATAAGCTACAGTTTTAACATGTTAGTTGTTAGGTGATCGTGTTCACATTTTTTATGGGATTCCTTTTTCAAGTACATACATAATCATGCTAAAGAACAGTAAAATAGCAGCAGTACTCCTGCCATGCCCAGGACTTATGCCACTTTGTAATGTGATCTCAAAATGGACTGTAAATTGATGGCCCAGTGGTACTTATTATCACCACTTAAAGTGAACCCATATGCCAGTGGCATATTGAGCTAACAAGCTGTGATGTCATTGGCAAAAGCAGCTCTTCCAGAAGGCAGAGTTGCTGAGGACTGTCTATGACATTACTCTATCAGCATAGTGGATGCTGCTCGTCAATAGTAGCCATGGTGTCAGGGGAAATAAGGTCAAGTGAAGCAGTGAGTTACTGGTGACTTAGGGGTTACCACCTGTCAAAAATCATACATACAGATTATGATTTTTTCCAAAATTAACCTGAAATCTCATAGGATTATCACCACTTATATGTTTTGATTCTTCTCATCAGTCCTATGAGGTACTGTTGTTATTGCCATTTTAAAGATGAGGAGACTGAGGTTAGGAAAGATTAAGGAAGGTGCTCAAGTTCACTCATTTGGGTGGTGAACCCAAATTTGAAACCTCCCAAGTAGGCTGACTGCAGAGCCTCTGCTGCTCACCACTTTGTAACGTTTACCCAAAAGTATTCTGAACAAAGTTTTAAAAAGGAGCACTTAATCACTTAGGAAAACCAACTGCCAGAGAGTATTTTAGGTTTAGCCATTCACATAAAAATAATGCAAACTAGTAGAGTGACTTTCTTCTTAAACTCATATTTTAATATTCAAACAAGATTTCTAAATCCCAAAGAGAGAATCTTAGAGGATAGTTGCAAATATGAAAAGTTGAAGACGATTTCATTAAACCCATTTATGTTTTTTAGAAAAAGGAAAATTGAAACCTAGAGAAGTTGACTTGCTCCCAAAATTCTTAGAATAAACATGTGGAAACTGCACAAGACCTTCAGGGTCCTACCTCCTACCTCATGGTTCAGTGCCTTTCACATGACCTTGTCCATATATTTAAGTAGAGTTACGAGATTAAAGTTTGTACCTTTTCAGTATAGTTGACCGACTCTTCTTGGAATCTATTAAATTAGTGTTTTATTATGCTCTTCGTTAGCCTCGATTATTTCCTGGATACAATCATGGCTTGATTTTGTCACTACTCCCTTGAACTCGAGATTCTAACCTACGTGAACTGGGAGCAATTTTCAGTACTGTTTTGTGCTTTCTTGCTTCTGGCCATGTACTGTGAGGCTGTCTTCGAGGTCGTCCCCGTAGGTACTCGTTCAGATAGAATTGCCTGTGAATTGTTCTTTAAATTTTTAATTTCAGCATCTTTAAATTGCACTTACTTGTTTTCATGTTTGGTTTTCTCTTCTAGATTTTAAATTATCTGCAGTCAGGGAACATGACTTACGGTGCCTTGGTTTTCTTACTGCTCGGCACACTATGTGGCACATTGCAATAAATGTTTTTAAGTAAATAAGCTTGGAAATATAATTGATTTCTTCTTTTTTAAACTTCTTCGTTGATACCTGGTCTTATTCTCATTTATTTGAATCAATGTGTCATTATGGAAAGTGATCTTGTTGGAGGAAATAAACATTTAAATTGCACCTGGGCTCTCTTCTTGTTATACTTTTTCCTCAGCATGCCACAATTATCCAAATTCAATAAAGCAAAATAATGAAACCTAATTAAAGATGAAAACATAAAGTAGTTTATCTATTAATTTAAATAAAGTGAACCTGTTATCGCCCTGAGATTTTTTTTTTTTTTGAGATGGAGTCTTGCTGTGTTGCCTGGGCTGGAGTGCGGTGGCACGATCTCAGCTCACTGCAGTCTCTGCCTTCCGGGTTCAAGCGATTCTCTTGCCTCAGCTACCCGAATAGCTAGGACTAGAGGCACCTGCCACCACACATGGCTAATTTTTGTATTTTTGGTAGAGACGGGGTTTCGCCATGTTGACCAGGCTGGTCTCGAATTCCTGACCTAATGTGATCCGCCTGCCTCGGCCTGTCACAGTGCTGGGATTACAGACGTGAGTCACCATACTCTGTCCACCCTGACATTCTTAATGCCTTGATTCTGGAGGATGCAGTTCTTAGTAACCAGGCTGTGGCCCTCTGATGTAACTTTAGAGAATGATTAACATATCACGTGGTTAGCTGGGCTCTGAGATGATCTCTGTAACAAAGCAGTCTACATTGTTCTCCCAAGGAAGAGATTTGTGTGTGACTTATTGAAGTGGAATTGGTTTTGTTTCTTAGAGCGGTTTATCATTTCACAACCTGTGTTTTCCATTGTTATTCTTTATCACTAGAAGATTTTAAAACTTAGAGATAATGAAAGAGAATATAAAAACTCTGGAAGCCTCTTAAATTGATTGATGGGAAAACAGTTTAGTTTGTTAAGTGCATTGTCTGGTAGACCTTCTTTTCATACTAGGAAATGGAATGGAATATATACATTCCATTCAAGAATATATACTAAATATAATGTTTGAATATATATTCAAAGAAGTTTGTTGCGTTCATTCCTGGCATGGCCTCCTTACTAGTTTTTCTAACAACTCTGCCATGTTACCTGTTGTTTCGTGGATGAGCAACCTATTGAGTTTGTTCTCTATACCTTTGTCCCTGTAGAACTGTGTTTGGAATCAGGCTTCTTAGGACAGAAGATCAATGGGAGTTGTGAAAGAAGGTGAAACCCTGGATGCACTGGAGCGGACATAGCAGAATGGAGAGGAAGAGGATGGGCATAGGAAAAAGACACAGGAAAGCCCATTAGGGACAGTATAGTAACCTACACATTAATCTATTAGTCACAAGTGTATTGAGACTACAAACAAAATTGTAAGAGAATATTTTAATCTATAATATATATGAAAAACTATTTTCAAGCTCTTCAAAGGTATTACTTACAAAATATCTATTTTTCTTATCAGACTCCAGAAATCTATCATTTTGTATATTTTAAAGAATTCGGTTTTTTAAAAAAATGTAATAGAGCGTTTTCACTAACTCAGTCTATCTTTTCTTTTAATTAGTTCTGTTAATAAGATTTTACTGCATATAGGTAGTACCGCTTACCACCTGACATTTTAAAACTCAGTATTAGCTGTGCACAAGGAAGCTTCTTGCACATTGATGGTCTTTAATTTTGAAAGGAGTACTTCTAAATCATTAGTTTATTCAAAGAGCTTGACTTCATTCCAGGTTAACCGTCTTCGATGCCCAGCAAGAATGGCTGGACATTTTCTTCCGATTAATACGGCTGGCTTCTGTTTAAATGAGTTAATCACTAATTCAACTGTCTTGATTCTAGTAGTATGACATTAGGAATCATTTAGTAATAAAGTAAGAAGCTTAATACTTAATGGAAAGAAAGATCCGTTTTTTTAATGCAAAAATTTTATTATCATTCCAGTTTCTGGGGAAAATTTTGCTGCCATGGCAAGTATTCTTAGCAGACTCTTGCCTTGTTCTCCTGCTTTGGGATCAGGGTGTTTAGATGATATACCATAGACAGGGATTTGAAATGTAAAGATTGAATATACAAAGCTTTTTTTTTAGCTTTACTGAAATGCTTACATACACAGTCATTAGTATGGTGACGATATATTTTAAGTACTCAATAAATATTTGTTGGATAAATAATACATGAAAACACGTATTCTTTTTTTTTTTGAGATAGAGTTTTACGCTTGTCACCTGAGCTGGAGTGCAATGGTGCAATCTCAGCTCATTGCAACCTCTGCTGCCTGGGGTCAAGTGATTTTCTTGCCTCAGCCTCCAGAGTAGCTGGGATTGCAGGCGTGCACCACCACACCCAGCTAATTTTGTGTTTTTAGTAAAGATGTTTGATAGGCTGGTCTCGAACTCCTGACCTCAGGTATTCCACCCATCTCGGCCTCCCAAAGTGCTGGGATTACAGGCATGTGCCACTGCACCAGGTCATGAAAACATGCATTCTTTTAATTAGTTCTGTTAATAAGATTTTACTGCATATAGGTAATACTACTTACCAAATTACATTTTTATCTTGGAACTGAATTTGCATGGTCTATATTTTGCATCTAAATATCCAGTAAGTGTGTACAATAACTCAAGCTTTGGTATAAAAATGCCTTCCTATTTCAAACTTGTTTTTTTCCCCCTTTTTGTGGAGAGTGGGGTCTCACTATGTTGCCCAGGATAGTCTCAAACTCCTGGGCTCAAGCTATCTTCTTGCTTCTTCTTCCCTGAATTTTGGGATCATAGGTGTGAGCCACCTGACCCAGCCAAGCATGCCTTCTTACTTGTATAGAATCATATTTTCAAATTTTTTAGTGACTATACATTTTACTAATTTATTTAATAATTAATGTTATATGGCTAATGATGAGATGCATAATTACTAAAACTTAATGAAACATGTGTTTAGTTTCAATGCACAATTTTACCTTCCATTTCGTCAACTGGACTTTTGCAAAACCAATTCAGCTTCAATATTTGAAATACATGTGAGAGTATCCCTCTATTGTGGATAATAGCTTCACACTAGAATATTTTAAAAGTGAACAGAGAAAATGTGGCTCAAATAGTCTGACCAATTACTTAGCATCTTGTGAATTTTACAAAGAAAAATGCCTTCTAAAATGTGTTTGTATTTTCTTCTTTACATTTTATATATTTAGTGTTCATTTTTATATTTCCTGAAAGGAAATATGTAAATTTTGCTATAAAATCAAGCCATCTTTGTAAAAGTGATCCTGCTTAAAATTACAAAATCTGTCTGAGAGTCATTTATAAAGGTGTGAATGTATCTGGCAGCTTGGGCAAGCAGTCTGAGTTACTTCCTGATATATACATTTGGCCCTATCTGGAGAGGACTGTACATGTCTGTATAATTTCTTTTGTTGTTTTATTTTGAGAGACAGTGTCTCACTTCGTTGCCTATGCTGGAGTGCAGTGATGCAATCATAGCTCACTGTCACCTTGATCTGGGCTCAAGTGAGTCTTCTGCCTTAGCCTGCCTGAGTAGCTGGGACTATAGGTGCTCGCCACCATGCCTGGCTAATTTTTAAGGTTTTTTTTTTTTTTTTTTTTAAGAGATGGAGGGTCTTGCTATGTTGGTCTCAAACTCTTGGGCTCAAATACTCCTCCCACTTCACCCTTCCAAAGCGCTAGGATTACAGGCTTCAGCCACTGCACCTGGCTCTGTAATCTCTTAATTCCTCTTGAGTTAGATAGCAGAATTGGCTTGCATCTGGTCTTTATCTTCCTCCAGATGTAAAATCCAGGCCCATCACTGATGGGAATAAGGAGTGAGAGAGAGGGGTTACTATTTATTCCACTCAGTGTGTAATCTATTAAGCCCTCCGAGCCAATCAAAATCATGTGGGCATTTAAGTTCAAAACCACAACATAGATGCATTCATTTATAGTGACATTGTTGCTTAGGCAACAAGAAATCTGAATCTCCTATTAAACTAGCCAACAGCAAGAATTTAAAATATTTTATTTTATATATCTGGTTATTTTGAATCAATTAATATAGATTTTTTTTTTTCCTGAGAATGTCTTTCTAATAGATATTTAGTTTTTATACAAAGTTTAGGTGACATAAGAGTTATGGCTGATAGCTGCCATAACATAAGAAGTGTAAAATTTCATGGTTTAGCACAAAACATGCTTAAATTTTGTTCACCTAAAGTCTAGTGGAATGATTGTGAGGTGAGGGGGTGAGGCTCTTGTATGTTTTATATGTGATTCCTCGGGGACTTAAGTTTATAAAGATGTGTTTAGAGATTCATCTTGATAGAGACTGCTTCTAACCATTGGCTTCTGAGGTCTCGTTAGCAGTCGACATCCAGCTGGCCCACTGAGGGACTGAGAATGTGCAGGATGGTACAGGAGATTGTCACAGGCCAGGCCTGAAAGTGGTGTGTATCTCTTTTGCTTACATTCTGTAACCTGTTACATGGTCAAAGCAAATGCAGAAGGGGCAGGAAAATGAAGTCTTCCATGGAGTAGTCATTTTCCAGAAACAATGCTTCTCTGTGAAAAGGCAGCATGAATTTTTGGTGGACAGCTAGCTTCCTCTGCCATGGGAAGAGAGTGACTATGATTGCTGTATTCAAGCAACAACTGAAAATTGTCAGTGTAATGGTATTGAAAATAAGGCTATTTTTAAAAACGGAAACGAAACACTATTAAATCCATAATTGAACACATTTAGGACTTCGCTTTAGAACTAGAGGAGATATTATATAGCATCAAGTAGAGTCCCATTTAGATGATTAAGGAGATATTTTGGATTTCTGAAATTAAAAATAGTTTTTCCTCTTTTTCCCTCTGGAAAGTAAAAAATAGTTTTTCCCAAGGGTAAAGGGGGAGAAACTATTTTTTACTTTTTAAGTAAAATGATTTTTTTTTACTTTTTAAGTAAAGGTCTAAAATTCCCTTTTTCTGTAGTTGCTCAAATAAAACTGCTAAGCAAGATGATTTTCTTTGAAACACATTACCTTGTATTTAGTGATTATGATATAAACATTCTATGATGATAAATTAAATTTCTGTAATTAAGAATAACAATATCCACATAGTATTTTACAAAGTACTTCCAAGTCCTTATGCCATTTTAGCCTCTCAATGAGCCTTTGCGAGAGACAGAACAGGTGTTCTTTGCCCCTTTTTGGACAAGGAATATGAGACTATCAGTGTTTAAATGACTAGTTTAAAATTCTTTGGGTTGCAAGGGTTATAATCCAAATAATCCAGGATTATTGTTAAGATTATAGTTCTCATTGTAATCCTGTAATGTTTTTTTCATTATCTGCAATGACTGGATCTATTTGGACACTAGAAAGGGCCATTTGTTTACATTTTTCAGGTTGTACAGTGTATAAAAATGCCCACAAATTCAGTTGATTTAAGAATCACCAAGGTGACTGAAGTAACGGATCAGCATTACTGGTTTATTCATTTTGCTGGTACAGACATATTTTGTGTATTGTCTTTTAAGTATTTATAGAATAGAATTCCAAGAGTGGACAGATATTAAGACTTTTTCTTTCTTTCTTTTTTTTTTTTTTGAGATGGAGTCTCACTCTGTTGCCCAGGCTGGAGTGCAGTGGCGCAATCTTGGCTCACTGCAACCTCCACCTCCCGGTTCAAGCGATTCTCCTGCCTCATTCTCCTGGGACCACAGGCATGTGCCACCACGCCTAGCTAGTTTTTTTTTTGTATTTTTAGCAGAGATGGGGTTTCACGATGGTCTCGATTTCCTGACCTCGTGATCCGCCTGCCTCGGCCTCCCAAAGTGCTGGGATTACAGGCGTGAGCCACCGCGCCCAGCAAGACTTTTTCTCTTAACCTACAAGGCATAAGCCATCAAAATTGTAGCTCCAATGTACTTTTAAATGAACCCAGAGCGTTTCTAACATATTTCTAAATGAACTCAGAGCTTTTTCTACTATTCTTCAAAAATAATTTAATGTAGTTAACTTTTTGCCTTTTTGTTCATTGCCTCTTTATTGAGTTTTTATTGCCGAGAACTGTGCGGTACAGAGATCAAAGACAAAGTCCCTTTTCTCAAGAGGACTGCAGTCCCATGAGGGGAGACAGAGGAAGCAGAGGCTTTGGAGAGTCTGATAAAGGGAATGAAAGAAGGATATAGAGGAAACCCTACAAACGCAACAACTAGAGGCTAATGCAGCATTGGGTGGAGAGAGAATGGGGTGCTGTAAAAGGTCTTCTAGAGTGGGCAGTGCTTGAATCAACTCTGGAACCATGAATGACAGTTCAAGTGAGCATGCAGTACATATTTTTTTCAAAAAAGTAAAATACAAAGTGCAGTTACATTATTAATATGTGATTTGAAATTTTAAAATAATACTAAAGTATAATATCGACATCTGGGCTTTAGAAAAGGAATTTAAAGGACAGCTCAGTAGAGTGTCATAAACCTTCTTGGGAAAAAATCTGAATAGAAAATAGTTGCTCTTATAGCATGTAATATGCCTGGATTAATAATTTAATAACTTGAATTTATTCTGTGCTGCTTCACTTATTGTGACTTACATATGTTTCTTGATTCTTACCTTTCTTTTTGTCCCTTTTCTACCTCTGGCTATACAACTTTAGATCAGTCCCCATATCTGTTGTGATGCACTTATTATGTGTTTTTATTTCCACAGTTACTCAGGCTCAATCTCATTCCTTATGTTCAGTCTTCATGCTTCATAGATTTCTGTGGCACTTATATTTCTGTAGGTCTTTTTTACTTATTTAAAAAATTCCCAGTGTCAGTATTTATTGCCTACCTAGAAGTTACCTATGGTTGCCCATTTGGAATTTGTATTTTAAATACAAAACTAAAACCAGTCACTAGGGGTTTTAAGAAAACCTTTATGTAGTTTTCTTTTAACAGGAATAGATTCTTCTCTTCTGGAACAGTTCATTAGCAGCTCTGCATGTATCTAGAAGGGAAAGGGAAAAGATGAAAAAAATAGAGGACCTAGCGTGACCACTTTTTAACTTCGAGTCCCCATAGCTGTAAGTTACTTTACTGACAAACTATAGAAACTATAAAAGATTTTTCCTTTTATATGACACAAAAGCTGGTCCAATGTTATATATTAACCAGTCATTAATCAGAAGAGTATAACAGAAATCATATATTTAATACAAATATTAAAATTGCCTCAGAACACATTTAGGAACCAGTGCATCCTGTTAATATAGACCCTGACTACACTTTGCCTGCCTTTTAAATGTAACTGTCTCAGACATTGATGAAAGGCACTCACATCTGCAAGCTTCCCCTTTTTTTGTTTTTTTTTGTACAATGAAACTCTTTATCATAAAATCAACAAAATTAAACATTTGAAAAGAGATTTGACTCCCATATTACTTTAACAAAATCCCATTTATGTTCAGTCGTTATTTATATTCAGAGATATTTTTATACAGTTGCAACACAACAAAAACATACGTCATTCATTTACTGACCACAGCTTAACTTAGTGCCTACTCTCTGGCAGGCCCTGTTCTAGGGCTGGAGACACTGCTGTGAATTAAACAAAGTCCCTGGCCTTGTGGCAACTATATTCTAGCGGAAGTGCGTGGGGCTAGACAATTAACACATAAACCAACAGGTAGATAATGCCAAGTGGCAAAACAAACAAACAAACAAACAAACAAACAAAAACACGAAGAAAACTGAAGCACAGAAAGGAATAGAGAATGATGGGGAGCTGTTCAAACTAGGGGAGTTAGGGAAGGCTCCTTTGAGCACGGGATTTGACCGGAGTGAAGAGAAGGAGTTACTTCTGTTACTCTCAGTGTAAGCCCATTCTTGACAGAGAAACAGCAAGTATATAACGCCTGAGAAGGGAACTCGCTTGGCATGCTGGAGGAGGAGTAGGGAGACCAGTAAGTCTGGAGCGCAGGGAGCAAGAAAGTGGTCAGAAATGAGGTCAGAGGTCAGCAGAGACCACATGATAAGGACCACTGTGTATGGCAGGTATTATGTTGGGTGATAGGAATATAGACATGACCAAGACACTTTTTAACTTCAGGAAGCTTACATTCAAATATGCACATAGATTTATAAGCAAATAAGCAACAAACAAATTGTGTTAAGTGCCATTATAAAGAAAGGAGTGCAGTGCCGTGAGCAGTGTAACTAACTGCATCAGTGAGACAATGATGCCGAAATGGGATTTGAAGGATGAGTACGAGGTTTCCAGGAAAAGAAGAGAAGAAAGAGTATTTCAAACAGAGAGAGCAGCACATGGTAAAGTTGAGGAGTTGTGGAACATCCTGGCATGTTTTTAGTTTAGCAAAATGTTTAGTGCTGTTAAAAAAAGATGTATATTGGAAAGTCATGGGAGATGAGGGTGGAAAATAGGTTAGAACCAAATTATAAAGGTTCCAAGTTTAAAAATTTTCCAAACTTACCAATAAAGTATTCCAGACTGTTTTTCCTTTTTCATTTGTGTTATGTTATTCTATAGAAATTTAAAGTTCTTATCCATTATACTAAACTCATTGTTTTTCTCCTTTAAGCAGCAAATATTATTAACAAGCAATTAAAATATTAAACAAAGATGACGTATTCATTTCTTAAGTGGAGGTAAACAGAGAGAATTTTCAATGGCACTTTAATTTTTGGTCTTTGAGGAAAGAATCAAGACCTCGAAGTTACATTTACATTATTTAATAATTATTTACTTTTAAAAATGATAGGTTTCCTAGTTTCCTCACAGATCCTGACTTACTACAAGTTCTACAGTTATATATATAGTAACTTTTTAAGGTACTATTTCTTGCTCATGTAATATTATTTTTCAGGAGATTTAATGTATTTTGAATGGCTGTTATTACTGTTTAAAATTTATTCACTTCATTGTCTTGCAACTAGGCTGAAAAGTTTTAGAACTGAATTATAAATAAATTCTAGATTCTGAGCCTAAGTTTTCCCAATGTATTATTTTAACCTCTGAACCTCAAAAGATTTCATTTCAGACTGATTTTATTGTTTCTGTTTTTGAAAATTGAAGTGTTTCTAGAATTCCTAGAACAGCCTGGTATTTTTTTTTGTAAGAAATCATAAACAATCCATAAATGTTATTCACTGGATAGATTTAAGGCTGATAAATTGCTGTGTCCCTTGATGCTCCTCATTAGAATCAGAAGTACCATGGTGAAGTAATGTTATGGGAACCTCAGGCTCTGGGGTTTTACAGAGGAGCAGGCAGTGCCCTGAGGGACAACTTTGGGTCACTGGGAGTTTTCACAGGTGCCTTCCTGGCTATGCTGAGGTCCTTTTGTTAGTGACTGGCAATAGTCACCGTTCATTTAGGAATGGGCAAGGCGACAAGCTGGGGAGGTTTTAGTGTTTTAGAATATACATGTCTATGCAAACAAAACATGAGCATCATCTTTGATTTTGAAACATAACTTTAAAGTGGAAGTCTTTACCTATATAAAGTGAACATTTCCAGAGCACTCCATTACCAACAATTGGCCTCACATGTCTAAAAACTTGACTGTAGTCTTATTTTAATGGGGTTTTTGTAACAAAGCTTGAAAACCTGAGAATATTAATTTTATTTTTTATTTTATTTTTTTTACAAAATGTTGTTTAGAAAATGACATTTTATGTCTCTACAAGACAGTGAAACAGAAATCAAATGACTGGAAAGGAACTGGAAAGGAAATTAACATTTATTCATAGATGGGCCTTTATATGAATTCATCTAACTGTCACAATTGTTGCACAGACATGAGTAGAACCACATTTTTACAGATGAGTAAACTGAGGCTCAGAGAAGTTGAATGACAGGTCTGTGAATTGGAATCCAGATCTTTCTGGCTCCAGTGTCCCTTTTCACACTGCTTCTCCCTATCATGAGTCCCAGCTCTATTTAACCATGTCATTTGATATTTTTGAGCCGTAGTTCTGCTCTAGTTAATTATCACAACAAAACAAACCATCCCAACACTTAATGGTTTAAAACCAACAATTTAAATTCTCTCATACTCCAGTGCGCTCAACTGGCTTTCTTACCTGGTGGTCTCAGGGAAGTATTCCAAAAAAGTGAAATGGAAGCTGCGAGATCTCTTAGGACTTCCAGCCTCTAGAAGTCATAGTGCCACTTCAACACATTGTATTAGTCTCAGAAAGTCACAAGGCCAGCCCAGATTCAATGGTGGAAAATAGATTCTACCTCTTGATGGGAGGAACTGTAAACATTTCATGACCATATGTCATCAGTCACTATTCTTTTCTATCTTTAATTTTTAACACATTGTGTTATGTTGTATTATTACCAAAGCACTGAAGAATGTTAGCAAGTGAAACTTTAGATTCTTTGTCTCTAAAATGTGCCTCCTAATTTTGTTCTGCTTTACCTTTGTGAAGAAGATATTTGAAAGGAGATAATGAGCATGAAGATGCTTTGAAAACCTCTAAATAGAGCCCTTTATAATCTAAGATGTTACTATGATTTATGGAAGATGCTAGTATTTATTGTAGAAATGAGCTTTTCATCAATTAAAAAAGCAGATGAAGGTCGGGTGTGGGCTCATGCCTGTAATCCCAGCACTTTGGGAGGCTGAGGCGGGTGGATCACCTGAGGTCAGAAGTTTGAGACTAGCCTGACCAACATGGAGAAACCCCGTTTCTACTAAAAATGCAAAATTGGCTGTGTGTGGTGGCACGTGCCACCATCCCAGCTACTCGGGAGGATGAGGCAGGAGAATCGCTTGAACCCGGGAGGTGGAAGTTGCGGTGAGCCAAGATCGCACTACTGCACTCCAGCCTAGGCAATAAGAGTGAAAATCGGCCGGGCGCGGTGGCTCAAGCCTGTAATCCCAGCACTTTGGGAGGCCGAGACGGGCGGATCACGAGGTCAGGAGATCGAGACCATCCTGGCTAACACGGTGAAACCCCGTCTCTACTAAAAAATACAAAAAACTAGCTGGGCGCGGTGGCGGGCGCCTGTAGTCCCAGCTACTCGGGAGGCTGAGGCAGGAGAATGGCGTGAACCCGGGAGGCAGAGCTTGCAGTGAGCCGAGATCCAGCCACTGCACTCCAGCCTGGGCGACAGAGCCAGACTCCGTCTCAAAAAAAAAAAAAAAAAAAAGGTGAAAATCTGTCTCAGAAAAAAAAAAATAAAAAAATATGAAAAACATATACGAAACAACCTCTTGTTCATAGGGCATATAATTTTTCTAGACTTACAGAAGCACTAATGGTTTTCTGAAATGTAATAATATGTAGTATTTTTTATTAAGTGTTTTGTTGTTGTTTGTGTGTGTAAAATCAAACAGTGAGTAAAAGTTGAACGGAGTCAGTTTTCCGTTCTTTGCACAGTTAATAGTATTAGAGCCAGATGTCCTCATACAAGGAAGTCTGTGGGATCATATCTTGGGAATAGAATGGTTTTCACTAATGCAGAAATTCCTAACTCAAAAGACTTTCCCAAAGAGTGAGGTTCCTCAGTTAAATCTCTTTCTAAGAATCTTTCTAACTTTGAATATAGATTTCATAAAAATCTCAAATTATTGATAAGCTGTAATTTCATGAAATAAAGTATTACTCTCAACTCCTTACTTTTCTAAAATCTAATTTTTTTTGCATCTCAAAATATTATTACAGTTTGCTAAAATGAGTTTTAAAATGGAAAACCTACAGAGTGGTATGAAACAGATATCCTCCTGATGACTTCTTTTTTTAAGGGATGGGTGGGTGAGATGGTAGAACTTTACTTAGGAAGAGGTTCTTGAAAATTAACCCTGAACTATCTGTTCTTAAATGGCCCAAGTAACTGACATTATAAAGCTTAAAAGCTTTGAGTTTGGTCATTTTTTGGAGTTGTTTATATATATATATATATATATATATTTATTTATTTATTTAAATTGCATTCTCTACCATGAAATCTGGGGATTAGAAAATACTTAGACCAAGCCACAGGCATACTCGTTTATCTCACATTATGTTTTAAAAATTGACTTAGTTGCCAATATTTTAATCAGAAGATTTTATATAAAAGTCTTAAATTCTAGCTTCATGATAAAAGTCAGAACTAATAATATTGGGCCAGCATTCCCACTCTAATATAATGTTTTGAAGCTAAATAGAAGTTACCCTCGTTAGACGGGGCACATACAACCTGGTTACCATTATTTCCACTTTCCATACTTTTATAATCTGCCTGGTTGTCCTAGGTATTTGAGTTTGAGACAATGACAGAATTGTGGCTGAAAGATTCAAACATGCCTCTGACGTTTGATAAACAAAGACAATTTGAGGGCTACTTCTGGGCATATCACTGGTACATCAGTGACAAAGAATTGAGACCCTCAGATGGATGGATGCAAAGAGAAATGATGAACTTAAGAATTCCATCTGCCACCTGATCACGCTCTGAATATCTGTGGTACAGATTCTGCCCATCTTTGAACCATATCATAAAACCTGATTTTGGCAGTAATACTTCAGCACAGATTGCACCTGCTGCTTTAAAAATACTGCTTATCAGTCATTTTTAGCATCATATTGATATCAAGGCCAACACAGCCTAAAATGTTGACTTTCCTCAATGCTCCTGAAAGCTACAAAGAAAGAAGGACAATAATTATAATCCCAAATTACCCTGAATTCTGAACTCAGGAATTTAGACAAACTAACTAAATAGTAGACCTTTCTTTTGATCAAATTTTGGATTGGCACACTCTTTAAGAGATGTGATATTTGATCTGTATTTTTGTTAAAAATCTTGTGAATTCTGCGGTGTTTATCATTATTAAATTTTTTCCAGAGTAGTTTTCATTGTCCTACCAATTAGAAATTTTAATGTTGATTAAAAAGCAAAACTGTCCAAATGTCTGCAGTTCTACTTTCTAAAACAGAGAAATGAAATGGATCAACACTACAGAAAATTATCAAAATTAGCTTTTAATAACAGTAGCTAACATTATGCAGTGCTTATTATGTGCCATTCCTTTGAGATAGATAGCTCCACTTTTAGATGAGAAAATTGAGGCATGGAAAGGGGATTACATTTGTCTGAATTTGCAGAGCATGAGGATTTGTTTCTAGGAATTTGTTTAAAGATTATACAATGCTTTGTGATGGTTATAGTCTTGTTTTATAGATTAAGTGCTTTTAATCTCTTGGCTCCACCTCTCTGAGTTTGCGTGCTGTCAGACACACGTCACAGCCACCACTGAATTTCACAAAGATCTTCTTTTCGGACATTGTAAGAATGTGCAGGAGTCCAACGTTTTTTGGGCTTTGGGACATTCTGCATGAAACTTAAGGATTTATAGTCATATGTGTTGTAATAACAGACAAAACCAAAATCATTAATATGAAGATTGGTAGAAACTGTGAATTTTCCTTGTAAAACAAAATCATATATTTCCACTTTCAATGTCATTTTTTTCTCTTCTGAGATTGTTTGAATACAGCCAGTGTGTGTTCTTAAATTTATTTTTTAAATGTGGTAATAAAATTAAGGTGAGACTATTTGGATTTTTTTTAGAACGGCATCTGGCTACAGAATTGCAATCTGTACACTACACAATGTAACAAACATACATTACAGCACTTAATATAGTTCAGGCTTGCCTTTGCTTCTGACTTCAAGGACTGAACCATATAAACACAAGGCCGATGAACTAGTGAGAAGTCAATTGGTGTATAGGCAGAAATAATGATAGAAGTCCTTGTTAATTAAAGTGTCCATGGACCAGCAGCATGGGCATCACCCAGGAGCTTGTAAAAAGCAGACTCTCAGACCTCAGCTTCGACCTATGGAAGCAGAATTTGTATTTACATCAACAGATTACTCCTATGCACACTAATGTGTGAGAAGCATTGGGTTAGAGAGATTGGATTCTGCCAGTCTCTGGCAATTAGCTATTCCTTTTTGAATAAGTCATTCACTATGCTCTCTGTATTTTAGTTTCCTCCATTTCTTGCTACTTACTACATGTTGATTTCGAGCAACTTAATTCTGTAATCTTCATTTAGTTGCCTATAAAATAGGGATATTAAAAATACCTACCTCAGATTATTATAAAGATTAAATGAGGTAATGAGTATAAAGTATATAGAATATTGTCCATGTATAATATGTGATTAATATGTGCTTGTGATGGTTCTTTTAGTTATTTCTCTGGTGTGCTATATAATCTTATTGATTGCATGACAAGTGGAATTAGAAATTTCTTTCAAAATCTCCTACACAGATATATAAATATGCTTTTAAAAATTGAAAAATTAGAAGGAGATAAATTTTCCAAGGGTTAAAGAGCCTAGTGGAAAAAACACTGGAATGGGAATTAGATAGACTAAACTCTAGTCCCAATTCTTTTGACCTTGAGTCTGACATTTAACTTTTTGATTTCATGGATATTATATAAGAATATAAAATTCCTTAACATGCTTATAGTGCAGTTTTATAGATTTATAGAACTGGCAGTAACCAATTATTATACATACGTTATCTTGATCTATGAGAATTTGTGACAGGGTGTTCAGGTGACTGCTGTTCTGTGACATTATATTGAGTACTTGTAGAAGTTTCAGTAAATCCTTCAGATTATTAAATTACTGTTTAAGCCACAAACATATGTCCTGATTTCCTATATCTAATCCCAAATCTATTATTTGTATAAGAAGTAATTTGTTTTTTGTGTATTTATTTTTATTTTACTTATTTATTTTTTTGAGATGAAGCCTTGCTCTATCACCCAGGCTGGAGTGCAGTGGTGCAATCTCGGCTCACTGCAAACCCTGCCTCCCAGGTGATTCTCCTGCCTCAGCCTCCAGGCATCCACCAACCAGCTAATTTTTTGGTATTTTTAGTAGAGATAGAGTTTCACCATGTTGCTCAGGCTGATCTCGAACTCCTGACCTCAAGTGATCGGCCCACCATGGCCTTCCAAAGTGTTGGAATTACAGGTGTGAGCCACCACACCCGGCTAATTTGCTTTTTGAAACTGTTTATTATGTAATAATGCCAACACATTTATTAAAGCTTCAAATAAAAGTCGGCTCTCCTCTCCTCTTTATATCACATGTTTGTCTAGGTGATATATTAGCTCACTGCCCGGATCATTGCAGGCACACAGCAAACCTTCACCAAATAAGACCATAACTTTGCCCTTGTTTTCTGCTCTCCATTAAATAATTCACCAGAATTTGTTGCTTCCCTTTTATGTTAGTAGAGTTTGTTCCAAAATATCAACTCTATGATAACCAAGAACTTTGAGTTTGGAGCTCATTGTAACTCTTCTTTGCTTGAAAATCTGTTCCAAATTTGTAATTAACTTGGCCAGTGTTTATATTGGACTAGATTGTGAACCTTGTATAAATGAATAGACCTTCTTGGACCTTCCTTAATCTGTTGCTTTTGTTTCTCTTTTTCAATTATTAATGATAAATCTTCTCAGTGAACATGCAGCCAACACATTGAGTAAATATTTCAACTGAGTTAATGTGAATGCAGGTTAAATTAGGCAATTTTTCTGCTTATTTTAATATGTCTATAAATCATATCCCATTGAAGTGCGTTGTGATTTTTTTTAAAAAAGAGATAAAATGATTTCTTAAAAACTGGGGAGTGCTGTTATGCTTAAGCATCAGATTCATAAATAAAGACATTTCTTATCAACCTATCTCTGAGACAAAGACGTTAGCCATTAGAAAGGAGACATTCTCAAAGGAACCATGTTCTTATATACAAATTTTGATACTTATCTGAAGGGGATATTTGATTATGGATTCAAAACAATTACATCCAGCACTAAGAGGACCAGAAGGAATTTATGTGATGGAAAAGAGGGTGCAGCATGTGTGTGTGTGTGTGTTTGTGTGTGCGCGCGTGTGTGCTCATGTGTGTATAAACACTGAAACTGCAGTGGATTACAGTTATCTTCTTGTTAGCAGCTTTTAAAAGATGTAATTGACATAGATATTTAGTGTACATATTTAGTGTAGTGTACAATTTGATAAATTCTGACTTATGTATAAAGCCATCACTGCAATCAAGATAAAAACACATTTAGTTACTAAACATATTTAGTTTTTGGAATGTCAGAACCATATTTCATCACCAGCAAAAATTTTACTTCATGTTGCATTTTAAAAATTAAGTTAGATTTGTGTATATTCATTTGTGTTTAGTCACAAAGCATCGTTTTTGTAACTACTTCATGGTTTTTGTCTTGTTTTTTTAAAAAATTTAGGGTGTGGCTAGAATGCATGCTGTAGCATGACTGGCCTCCAGTGGTGTCTTTGAAGAATAGCATCACTGGGAAAGTCAAAGCAACAGGTGAAATTTAAAAGATAAGCGTAATTTACACATCAGCTAAGATCCTGTGGCACACTCTAATTGGCAGGGGCTTGTGAAATAGAACATTAGGTCTTCAAAAATGGAAGGTAAGAACCACCCTCTTCCAATATTGGGATTCCTCAGTGGCAAGAAGGGCTCTGATGCTGAGTGATACTTGAATGCAGTTATTACTCAGGAATTTTTCACGGAGGAAACATTAAGGTTTATATTGATTTTATTTTTCTAGGAGAAGAGACTTTTTTTTAGGCTGTATTTTTTTCCTACTGTGTTGGTGCTTCAAAATATATCTTTATTATATTACCTTTTTTCCTTTCGTGCCTTTTTCTTCTTACAGCTTTTAATTTTGGTTTTATACTCCCAGAACTCTAAAACTGTACCTATATGAGTAAAAATTAATGCACATAAAATGCATTTTTGATTTGGAGCCATTTTATGATGAATTTAGGTGCCTGAGAGTTTGCCTGTGATTTGTATCAGCACAAAGATAGGAAGTGTTTAGATCTTGAACTGCTATGTTCTGGCATGTCCTATCTCTTTATTCTTTCTTTCTATTATTCTATTGTTATCTCCAGTAGAGGAAATGTAGAATCACAAATTGGATTATGAGGACTCAGGAGAATCTAGGTTAGAATAAGTGAAACAGATTTATACCTTTCTGTTTATAAGTATAATAATAATTCTTTTATAAAAATAGAATTCTTTATCATATGAAAAGGAGAACTAGTTTCTCATGTAAATACATTACTACTCTACATCTGGATGTCCATGCATGCTCATATTATGTCTTCTTACAGTTTTTGGCGATGTGTGTTTGTAGTAGTTAACTGCAGGCTCTCATCTGTGCTAATGAGTCTGGTGAACCACTTCATTGGCTGCCATGTGGAATCTGAGCACATCTTTCCTTTTACTCCATGTCTCTCTGCTGTATCACCAGGCTCCACTGGGGTACAAAGGTGCATATGGTCTGATTAGAACTTTTCTTCCCTATGGTGCTCTGATGAGGGGCTGCCAAAGTAGTGTAGCTGTGCTCCAGCGTCTTACGAAGTTCATCCTGATTATTCCTATAGGGTTCAAATATGAGGAGCACTCAGAAGCTGACCAGGAGTTCAGTGCCTGTGACAGCAGCCAGTCTTTGGTATTTTTGAAGGACACCTTGTCACTGCACGGGTCTCCTTATGAATTGCTCCTTCTTCCGTTTGAATGAGCTGTTTTAAAAAGTCTCCCAGTCTCCTCATCAATCAGGATTAATTGATTTGTTAAATAACTGAATAATCACTGGAACCAATGAAGCCCCAAAATCACAGTGACTTAAATAAGATAGTAGTTCATTTCTCTCCCACATAAAATAAATCCAGACATCGCTAACCTGGGGCTGGTAAGGTATTCCATGGGCTCAGGAATCCAGGGGCCTTCTATCTTGCCTCTCTGTCATCCTTATCCTGAGGCTTCTACCTCACAGCCTGAGCTGATGGCTCAAGCTCTAACCATTATGTCCAGCATAATCACAAAAAGCGGGTAGGAGTATTTATGCTTTATCTTTAAGGGCACTTCCAAAGCAGCAAATAACCCTTTTAAAAAAATTCTATTGATCATCAAATAGTTACATGACCATATTTTGCTTTGGATGAGACTAGGAAATGTAGGCTTCAGGAGCACATATGCAGCCATGTGTCCAACTATTACTATTATTATTATTGTTGTTATCATTATTATTTTATCAAAGCAAGAAAGGAGACCATCTATTGAAGAATAAGCCTTCAATGCTGTATGTAGAAACATAGAAAAAAAACAGTAAGTCAATTTTGCCACAATACTCATGCAAATAGGTCTCTGGAAGACTCATGCTACCAGTCCACCCAATTTTTCTATGTCTGGGCTTAAATTCAAGCTAAGACCTGACTAAAGCTACCCCATTACATTTTGCTTCATTGTAAAGTACCATATGCCTTAGGCAAAAGCAATATTAGTTGCTTCCAAAGCCATCAAGGGCTATTTTATTTGGACCTTTCTATGGCAAATATTATCACTCCTTCAGCTCCAGATTTGGGCTAGGACGTCTGTCATTTACAGAGTTGTCCAGTGTCACTTTTCCTTTTTTATATCATTGAATTTTCTTAAAGTGAGTCACTCATATTCTCTCTTTCGTATGCTGGAATAGTCTATGCGATGTGACCTTTGCACCAGTTGTGCCAGATAGTGTGCTTTGATGACAGATTATTCACTCTCCTAAATTATTCCCACAAAAAGGTGTAGCTGATTTTTTTTTTTTTTTTTCTGATAGATCTCTGTGCTAGGGTTAAGTGAATAGAATGCATGCAAATTGGTTATGATTGTCTTCAGGTCACTTAGCAACATAATTCCTTTTTTCTGAGTGAGTCCTAGTTTATACTCTGTATGGTAGATTTGACTGCTTTGAGCTATTGTGTAAGAGGGGTAGACTCTAGTATGCAAATTGCACCCAATTTATACAGCTTGCAAGTGTGTTTTCTTATCAAAGATTACTCTATTTCCTAAACCAAAGGGAAAATAAATTAGGATGGACTAGTGTTAGATAAAAAGCTACTGCTTTTGGTACATGTTCATTTCAGGAAGCACTGTATAAATGAAAACTTTCCAATTTTTGCCCAGGACTGACTCTGTTTGAAGGACTATTAATTTTAGATACAATCAAGAGAAATTATAGGCCCAGACTTAGGGAAATCAGAATACTGCAAATATTTAAGCTCTGTTAATTATTTTAGCTTTTACAAAGCTAACTTTGAAATTTGAGTTAGCCATTAGCTCAAAGTAAAAACCTAAAATAGCTATAGATATTTTCCTCTTGTGTATATGTGTGTGTGCATATATATACACACACACACACGCACACATACACACACATATATATGTATATATATACACACAAATCATATATGTGCATGTGTATATATGATGAATAAAATCTAACATATCTTAGTGGTTTATAAGTGCTATTTACATAATGTTGGACAAGGCATGTTTCAGAGTTTCCACTTTCCTTTTATATTTGCCTACTAAGTGAAATTTATAGCATTCAATGAATTTTTTAGAAAAGAAGAAAGATTAAAAATCCGTCATTCTAAGCTTTTATCTTAGAAAACTAGAGAAGAAAAAGAACTATGTAAACCTAAAGCAAACAGAAGAAAAGAAGTAAGAATTACAGCAGATATCAATGAAATTGAAAACAAAGCAATAGAGTAAAATAAATGAAACCAAAAGCTGATTCTTTGAAAAGATATATAAAGTTGATAAAATTTTAGCCAAACTAACAAAGAAAAGAAGAAAGAAAACACAAATTACTAATATCAGAAATCAAAGAGGGATAGATCATCACTGTTCATTCCATGGATATTAAAAGAGCAATAAATAAATATTATGCACAACAACTAGATGAAATGGACGAATACCTTGAAACGTACAATCTACCAAAACCTGTACAAAAAGAAATAGGTAATCTGTAAGCCTGTATCTATGACAGAAATCAAATCAATAATTAATAACCTTCTAATAAAAAAAGCACTAGGCTCAAATGGTTTCACTGATTAATTCTACCAAACATTTAAGGAAGATATGATAACAATTCCCTACAATGTCTTCCAAAAAATGGAGAGAGACGACTTCCTAATTAATTCTATGAGGCTGGTATATCCCTAATTCTAAAACCTGATAAAGACATGTCAAGAAAGGAAAACTACAGACCAATATCTGTCATGAAAATAGATATAAAAATACTGAACAGAAAGATTTACATACCATTATCAAGTGAGATTTATTCTGTGTATACAAGGCTGGTTTACCATTCAAAGTCAGTTAAGGTAATTCACATCAACAGGCTAAAGGAAAAAAAAATCATATGATCATATAAATGAAGGTAGAAAAAGCATTAGACAGAATCCAACACCCATTCCTCAAAAAATAAAAAGAATCACAGAAAACTAGGAATTGAGGAGAACTTCCTTAACCTGATAAATAACATCTACAAAAGGCCTATAGCAAATATTACACTTAATGGTGACAAACTAGCTGCTTTTCCCTTAAGACTGGGAACGAGTAAAAATGTTTTCTCTTACTACTCATATTCTACATCATACTGGAAGCTTAGCTAATACAATAACACAAGATAGGAAATAACAGATATATTGGGAAAAAGAAACAAAACTCTCTTTGTTCACAGATGGCATAATTGTCTATGTAGAAAATCCCAAATGGTCAACAACAACAATAACAAAGACCTCTTGGAACTAATATTGATGATAGTAGGATCACAGGATGCAAGGTTAATAAACAAAAGTCAACTGATTTCCTTTATACCATCAATGGCAATTGGAATTGGAATTTAAAAACACAATGCCATTTTCATTAGCACCAAAAAAATGAAACATTTACATGTAATTCTAATACAACATGTACAAGATCTATATGAGGAGAACTACAAAACTATAATGAAGGAAACCAAAGGAGATCTAAATAAATATTCCATGTTCATAGACAAGAAGACTCAATATTATCAAGATTTCACTTCTTCTCAACTTGATCTATAGACTCAATACAATCCCAATCAAAACCCCAGTAAGTTGTCTTGTGGATACTGACAAATTGATTCTAAAGTTTATATGGAAAGGCAAAAGACTCAGAATAATAAACACAATATGGAAGAAAAATAACAGAGGGCTGACACTACCCAACTTAAGACAATATAAAGCTATAGTAATCAACACAGCGTGGTACTGGTGAAAGAATAAACACATAGATCAATGGAAAATAATAGAGAGCACAGAATAGATACACACAAATACAGTGAACTGATTTTTGACAATGATACAAGGCAATTCAATGGAGAAATGAGAGTGTTTTCAACAAATGGTGCTGGAATAATTGCATACCCACATGCAACAAAAAGTTAATCTAGTGGCAGATATTCTACTTTTTGCAAAAAGTGATGCAAAATGGATCAAGAGTTAAATGTAAAATGTAAAACTATAAAACCTCTAGAAGATAACATAGCAGAAAATCTAGGTGACCTTGGGTTTGATGATGAGTTTTTAGATACAGCACCAAAAGGATAATTCAGAAAAACAAAAATTGATAAGTTGGGCTTCTTTAAAATTTAAAACTTCTGTTTTACAAAAGACACAGTTAAAAGAATAGAAAGACAAACCACAGGCTAGGAGAAAAAAAACTTTGCAAAACACATATCTGATAAAGAAACTGTAGCCAAAATATACAAAGAACTCTTCAAACTCAACAATAAGAAAACAAGCAATTCAATTTAAACATATGTAAGTGATCTGAACAGACACCTTATCAAAGAAGATATACAGATGGCAAAAGATGCATAGGAAGAGATGCTGGGCATTATATCTCATTAGGAAATCACAAATTAAAACAAGATGTTGTTTTACACTACAAACCTATTAGAATTACTAAATCCAAAACACTGACAATACTGAATGCTGGTGAAGAGGTGGAATAACAGAGACTCTCATTCACTGCTGTTAAGAATGCAAAATGGTGCAGTCACTTGGGAAATCAATTTGGTAGTGTCTTAGCAAGGCTAAACACAGTCTTACCATACAATCTAGTGATCATATTTCTAGGTGTTTACTCAAATGAGATGAAAACTTAGGTGCACACAGAAATCTGCGCTTGAATGTTTACAGCAGCTTTATTCATAAGTGTGAAAAATCAGAGCAACAAAGATATCCCTAAATAGATGAATGGATAAACTGTGGTATTACAGTTTACAATGAAATATTATTCAGTGACAAATGAACTATCAAGCCACAAAAAAATATGGAGCAGCTGTGAGGGCATATTGCTAGGTGAAGAAACAAACCTGAAAAGGCTACATACCATTTGATTCCAACTATATAACATTTTAGAAAAGGCAAAACTTTAGAGAGAGTAAAAACATCAGTGTTTGTCAGAACTTTTGTGGGGAGAAGGGGAAGTGATGAAAATGAAGCACAGAGAATTTTTAGGGTGGTAAAACTATTCTGTATGATCCTGTAATGATGTAAGATCCTGGAATACGTGACACTATATATTTGTCCAAACTCGTAGGACTGTACAACATAAAGAGTAGACTCTGATGCGAACTATAGACCTTAATTAATTAAAAAATAGAATAAAATCAACAACAAACCTTTTTTCCAAATTATAGAGATTACTATTGATAACATGTTGATGTATATCTTTCCAAATGTATATATGTAAATGTATCATAATTAGTTTTTTACACAAATGAATGAATTTGATATAGTGCCAAAAATCAGGCTTTAACTAAATACAGAGTAACTTTTTGCAGAGATAGTATTTCTTCTATCTGTGAGAAGGAAATATCCTTAATTTCTCTAGGAAATTCAATGTGGATCCCAAGGGATGTGTCAAATTCTAGGCATTAGTGGTGTTAACTGGACTCTAGAAATATATAACTTTAGCATTTTTAATTATTACTATTCCTTCCAATGTTCTTGGCAACAACAAATTTTTCATTCTTTCATACATTCATGCATTCATTCATCTATCCAAGAAAAAGTTACAGAGCTCATATAACATGTCAGTTAATGTTTTTTGGCACCGGGAACTTGTTCCTATGAAGAGAAAAAAAATTCAACAAATAAGAACCCAGTTACTTATATCACTAGAAGTTGTGGTAGATGCTATGAAAGAGAACACAGGTTTGTGTAAGAGAGTTTTACAAGGAGACCTAGTTAGGCTTGAGTTGGGAATGCATTAAAGGAGGCGTCTATGACCAAGTTATACTGAAGGTGAGATTTGAAGGATGAGTCAGATGCAAGAATGAGGACAACATTCCAGGCAGAGGGAAGTACACATGCAAGCCCTGAAGTGGGAAAGACCCTGATGCACATAGGGACTGAAAGAAGGCCAGTGTCGCTGGCGTATGGTGAGGAGAGAGAAACAAAGAGGGTCCAGCTCATGAAGGCTTTGGAGTTGTTACTAAGTTTAGTGGAAATTTATTGGAATTATTTGGGCATTGGCTAAGTGAAAGCAATTCTGTAATTTGACACTGCTGCACTGAGAGGACTGGCAGAGGAATGGAGTAGAAGTAGGGGAGCTGATAGGATGTTATGGTTATAGTCCGATGAGCAGCAGTGGTGGCTGGTGGCTGTGGGGATGAATAAAAGTATACATGGAAGACATATTTTGGTGGAAAAGTTTATAAGACTCGGGGATAGATTGAATGTGGACAATCCCAGGTGTTTGGCTGGGTACTGGTCACTGAGATGGGGAAGCCTGGAGAAAAAAACATTCTGGGGGAAAAAAATAAAAAAATAGGATGTGAGACATCAAAGTGGATATGTCAAATGGGCAGCTCAGAAGACAGGCTAGAGCCAGAGATAGGAACTTTGGATTGAGCACAAATATGAGATTTACAACCATGGGAGCAGATGCTGCTGGTAGGGCGCATGAATAGGCTAAGAAGAGAGGAAGCCCCAGGACAGTTCTGAATTTGAGTTCCGATAGTAAAGGGGGACACCTCAAAGAAAACTGAAGCAAAGCAGAAAGTTCATGAAAAGAACAGGAGAAGGTTGAGTACCAGAACTAAGAAAAGAAGATTCCAAAAGAGGAAAGAATGTCCAACTGTGAAATGCTGTTAAAAAGTCAGATAATATAGGGACCGTCAAATCTCTATGAGATTTGGCAGCATGGAGGTCACTAGTAATTTAGTAATATATTTCCTAGTATCTTAACCACATACCTAGATGGAACTGAATTTCTAGATATCCTCCTCTTTATTGTTCTCACCTTTTGTTCCAGGACTAACTTCATTTTCGGTTCCTCTTCACTTTACCGGGTTACTTTCCTATCCATCTATTCTCCCCACTTTGGGCCAATAGAAAAGTATGACACAGGAGGAGGGGAGGTGGGGAAAAGAAAACAGGACAAAAATTAACACAACATGGTATTTAATTTTCTGCATTCTTCACAGAATTGCTTTTCCTCCTTGTATTTGCCTAAGTATTTCATTTACTTAGAAAAACAAGTATATTTTAATTTAAATATTATCTGTTTCATCAAGCTCACATAAATGTAATTCTGTGTTGTCTACTCCTGATGTGATTAAATTATAGATAGAGATTTCTTTGCAACTTAATTTGCTATAATCCTTAGCATAAAATGAAGATGTCCTTAATGTGGAATGCAAATACTATGATATGGCTTATGTCATGATGACTTGAAACTTTTCATCCTCTTTCACTATTTTTTAAAAAAACATTCATATAAGAAAAACCTTGGCATTAAATGCTAAGAAATAGTTGCTTAGATGGCCAGAAATTGACTGGGTTTGATGACCTTCATGATATAAAAACATCAACTGTTTTAAAAATAGTATTGTCTAACACTGAAGATTTCTTTAAAGTGAAAAACATATTTTGAAATAAAGGAAAAGAATGTCAGTGATATTTTAATGGCAATTTTTGAAAGTAGTCAAAAGACACTCCAGTATATATCGTCATGAATTTATGACTAATGACTAAAATAATTTAGAATTCTGCTTAGCACTAATCAAAATCCAGTTAAAAGACTGCTTTGGTACTTTTGAAGCACATAAGATCTCTGGCAATGCATTACTGAATATTATTTGTACCTTTAATGCTTCATCAACATTTAGGAGTACAAGCTTTTATTGTCAGTGTTTTAAAAGTCAGCTATATAAAGTTGATAGAGTATACGTATTAAATATATCCATTAGTCATTTTCAGGAAGTGGAATATGTACACACATCTGAATATTTGCTTAAATATAAAACAAGAGTAAGTTGTTTAAGCTTCAATGTAGAATAAAATACTGATATTTGGGTTTTAGGTTAAAAAATATTAGTTGTGATTTTTGTTCCCTTTTTTCCCCCATGCCTTTGATTCCTTCCTTCTGAAGACAGACAAAATCCTGACATAGGCAGTATTTTTTAAAATACCAAGGGCCTCGGAAACCTAGGGTTTGATAAGTAATAGGAACAGGTCGAATACTGAATCTCCTTTGACCACATTATCATTCTCCAGCTTGTTCTTTTCAGTGGTGAGGTAAGAATATAACTCCTCCTTAATGTTCCTGTTCCTTAGGTGAAATGCTAACATCTTTTGTTCAAAAGTTAAATGCTGGGGTTGCTGCTGTTGTTGTTTTCTTCTTTTCTTTTTCTACTTTTTTTTTTTTTTTTTTTTTTTTTTGAGACGGAGTCTCGCTCTGTCGCCCAGGCTGGAGTGCAGTGGCCGGATCTCGGCTCACTACAAGCTCCGCCTCCCGGGTTCACGCCATTCTCCTGCCTCAGCCTCCCGAGTAGCTGGGACTACAGGCGCCCGCCACCTCGCCCGGCTAGTTTTTGGTATTTTTTAGTAGAGACTGGGTTTCACCGTGTTTTTGATGGAGACATGGTAGGAAGTCTGCTCTGGAAATGAGGTGAAAAAACAAAGTAATTAGTTTTTGTTTATACAAAATAAAACCTTTTAAAAAACCTTGTTATCATAAAAAGAGCTCTACAAATATAGATGGTTGTTTTGAAGAAGAGAAGAGAATTGTGGAACACATGTATAATTGGGAGGGGTGGGCACAGTAGCTTATGCCTGTAATCCCAGCACTTTCGGAGGCTGAGGCAGGCAGATCACCTGAGGTCAGGAGTTTGAGACCAGCCTGGCCAACATAATGGAAGTCTGTCTCTACTTAAAATACAAAATATTAGCTGGGTGTGGTAACACACGTCTGTGGTCCCAGGTACTTTGGAGTCTGAGGCACGAGAATCGCTTGAACCCAGGAGGCGGAGGTTGCAGTTAGCTGAGATTGTGCCACTGCACTCCAGCCCTGGTGACAGAGCAAGATTCCATCTCAAAGAAAAGCAACAACGACAACAAAAACAAGCATAATTGGGAAAAAACTGAAAGAGAACACAGGATCATAAAAATATAGCAAACAAAGTGAGTGGGATTTAAAATTAGTGGAATAAGAAATGACGGGTAACAATGAAGAACATAATTTAGATAATATAGTATCTTGGGACTCCTCCTGGAAGTATCTAGTTATGGACAGTGAGCAGCAGAAACAGGATGTAACTCAATTCAGCATGCCTGATGGTTGTGGTAACCCTAGAAAATGACTCCAGGAAATAGGTGATAATCCAATCAGATTGAGAAGCTAATGTGCATGACAGGGGTGCCCTAGCAGACAGGCGAAGCTGAATAGAAATTCAGGAGGAGAGGAATTTTGGCTATTTAGTAAAATTATGAGCAGTTGGTCACAGGCAAATTTTATGAGTAGGTAGCCCTTCTGAAGTCTTAGGCATATAATTAACCTAGGTTGGAATTAAAATTTGACATCAAAGCTTAAACTTTTTTATCTGAACTGAGATGCAAAAGTAAATTGGTCCTGCTTTTGGAGAATTGTAAAAGAATTCCTTAATCCCTTAGCAAAATTTGGAAGTCAGTATCAGGTGGTGAGGATAGGAAAGTTGAAGAGACTGTGGACCAGGCAAGACCTTATCAGTTGATTTAGGAAGCAGCAGTGACAGAGGCCAGACATGTAACAAGAGAAAAGAGAAGGTGGAAAGTAAGAGACAGTTTTAATTGCTACAATAGAAAGATGGGATTTTGAAAAGATTAGCTATACAGAATAAAATTAACCAAAAATTGATCCAGGATTATAAGAAACTATTTCAAGACTCATTAATTTTACTATTGCTGTCAAACACACATTAAATCGTTTTCCATTTGGGTCAGCTATAAGCATGAAGGTTCATTTGTGAAACGATTTCTGTGGAGTATTGTTCCATGATCTGACATGCTTCACAAACTGTGTTTGTATATCCAACTTAAAAATTGAATAGTCTATTGTAATTCTACCATCATGTTTGAAATTTTCTTACCTTAAACAAAAAACCTGATCATATTATATTACTCAAATATGTGTAAGACTAGATTTAACTTAATGTATACTAGTGTACAGTGTGAGACTGCATAAACAAACTTTAAAAAAAATTGGTTATACATATTTTGGTTTAACCTACAATGAAGTTAAGAGAAATCCTTAACCCCATTAAAGATTTGGGAGAGAGACGTGGCAACTGCTAACTTATAAATATTTTGCTGAAGCTTAAATTTTACTAGCTTTCTTTCAATTCCTATTTTTACTCAAAAAATTATATAGTATTTAAATTTATAATTTGTATTCAGTTATTCTAGCTTGCTGTTATATGGTATGGCTTGACAGAAAGAACATTCTCTTTTACTCTTCTGCAAAACAGAAAAATATCCACTAAACACAAAAATATACACAGCAAGTGTTAAAGTAGCCGTCTAAACCTTATGAAGACTTTTAATTCCTCAGATAGTACTTCAGAGCAACTGGATTTAATATCTTTCATCCAGCAGAGGGCTACCAACCTACATTAGTTTCTGTGAACACACATGGCAAAAAATTCACATGGGTTATTTCAGTGGTTTTCAGGTTGTTTTAAGCAGCAGATCCTTTTCTTAAGATAGAGTTTTACAGTATGGAAGTGAGATACACTCTCGCTTTAATTGGAGAAGGGTCTCCAAGCTGCCTCTCCAGAAGGCCCAGAGAGGTGTGGAGGATAATTGAAACTCTCCACTGTGATTTACCCAAAAATACGCTTCTACATTTAAAGTCATCTCTTTTTGGGTTCAGTCATAATCCTTAATGCTGACACTGCATGGAAAATATATAAGCAGAATGATGCCCAAGTTACAGAAGTTCATCTTCCTGGATTTTGTCTTCAATTATAACTGTAGTTCCTACAGTGTGGTTGTATGTGTTGTTAGTTTGTTTTTGTTTTGTTTTGTTTGGGAAAGGTGACATTTCATTTCCAATCTAATGAGTGAGAAAGATGCTTATTCTAACAAATTTTCTTCACAATATTTCATAGGTGTGCCAAGCTGACAGATTGGTTGACTGTGTACTCTTATATTTTATTCCTGTAACTGGGCCAGTTTCTGCCCTTAACTAAAACTGGATCAATTATAGGAGTGAAATAAAAGTCCATCTCCTGCCTATTTATTACTCTGCTTTGGTAATAAATCTATTTTTAAAAGAACCTATTACAGAGACTTCCATTTGGAATTTGATGTCAAATGGTGATTGTTCTTTGTTGTGTTTTTCCATTCGAAACAAAGCTTTTGTGAGGTGTCCCTTTATTCTGATTAAAGCCTGGTCTAAATCTTTAACAATGAAGTCCATTAACTAAAATGACTATGAATAGCTATACTTCTATCAGGGATATTAAATACCTTCTCAAGCACACATGCTCACTGATTTTAAGACTCATTCCAAAGTGTTCCAAGTTGTGTGTTAGATTTTTTTGTTTTTTTTCTTGAGAAGAAGTTTTGCTCTGTCGCCCAGGTTGGAGTGCAGTAGTGTGATATCGGCTCACTGCAACCTCAGTCTCCCAGGTTTAAACGATTCTCCTGCCTCAGCCCCCCAAGTAGCTGGGATTACAGGCACACGCCACCACGCCCAGCTAATTTTTGTATTTTTAGTAGAGAGTTTTACCATGTTGGCCACGCTGGTCTTGAACTCCTGACCTCAGGTGATCCACCCACTTTGGCCTCCCAAAGTGCTGGGATTACTGGCATGAGCCACTGCATCCAGCCAGTGTTGGATTTTATCATTACCAAATAGTCATAAAAAGTGTGAGCTTATTAACGATGCTGACCATTCAAAGTGATCAGCAATCTCTTTGCACACACACTATCTTTGGGGGTGATTCTATCTTATTTCCAGTCCATCCATCGTGTTTCGGTCTTGTAAGTCTACTTTATTCTCTTACACTTTTATATTCATGTTTTGTTTTGTTTCAGAACAATAATCATAGCAGTTACCATTTATTGATCTCTTACCAGATGTTTTACATGTGCTATTTTACTTGGTTCTGTTAGGTAGATATTGTCTTCATTCATGTGAAATGAGATTGAAGCCCCTAATGGTGAAGTAATGCACCCAACATAGAACCCAAATTAGGATTCAAAAACCCAAATTTGAGGCCCTTTACCACGCAAAGAAGCTTTATTTCATGGCAGTAGCAAAACCATTATTTGATTAGTTAATAAAAAAGATGGTTAAAGTGGAGAAAAAACTGACATATGCATAGTTTAAACATTTTATTTCAACTTGAAACATGTAAGTTGGACATTCTTTTACCAATGATCTGATGTCAAGAACTTTTATTTAATTATATTTTATTTAACAAGTTTCCAGAATTTGGGGTTTAGCTTTGTCTTTTAAAAAATAAACAATACCTATTTGTAGGCGTTGTCTCACCTATATTCTCTGATTTATTATCTGTTAAATGCAGTCAGTAATTAAAGACACTTGCAAAACAATTTGATTGTAGAACTTCTAAATATTTTCGAAGCTTCCTCCCCAATCTTTTTGATTTGTTTCAGTCACACCCATAATTCAATAGCAATATTGTAGAAATTCCTCTTTATCAAGTTCTTACAAAGCATTCATCTTAATTTTTGTAAAGCAACAATTTTTGGAACTCATTTTTATTAGATAATATATGATTTATTTAAATTATGTAATTGCAATAGCAAGTACAATAGGATCAAAAGGTTTGGGATAAACATACTTGACTCTTGCTGAGCATATAACTTTACTAGTGGAAGAAGAATGTATACATATTATAGAATGGCTAGTAAGCTACAAGCTTTTAGTGTATGGTGGGCATCAGTCAGCATTTATAGAGAAAAATGGAAACATTTTCTTAAGTAAAGGTTTGCTGAGACAGCTTCTACTCTGTTTTTCAAGACATTAGGGGAGAGAGAGAATTTACTCCTTTCTGTGAAGACATGGAACTGAAGCTATGTGTATCACAGGACTTGAAACAGAAAAAAAAAAAAAAAAAAACACACTCTACAGATGTTTTTATTTTACAAAGTTAGTTGGGTTAAACATTGCCCAAAGTTTCTACCTGAACCATCAAGTTTGGTTTTCATAAAAAGCTTTTAATTTGTGAGAAAAATGTTATTTGAGTTCTTTCAATTACATCTTATTTATCAGATTTTGGTGATGCTTTTGAATTCTCAAATGTTTCAAATTGCAATTCTCTGTTAAGATTTATTACATCATTATCAAAACTTTGTATTAAGCAAAGAGTATAACTTTCTGAAGTCCTGTAGTACATATTGTTTCTGCCATTCATTTGATGCTTATATTTCTCATTTGCTAACATTTATAATCATCTGTTCTTATGCAAAGTAGTATGTTTTGGTGGAGAGGTAGTGGAAAAAAACAAAAAACACCCATGAAATAAATCTGTACTCAAAGAATTCAGTTTGCTTAACTTCCCAACTAAGTGATACTACTTTAGGGAACCATAACTGCTTCCCTTACTCTATCTCTTTTGTTTCACAGTGCCTTGTTCACAGCTCAGTTATTTGAAGTCTTTATAGACCTGTTTCTCTTTTTTGTTGTTTCTGCTGTACACCTGGTTGTCTTTGACATTTACTTCTGCCAGGCTTTGTGGTCACAAGTGACTTGTGGAGCATTTTAAACCAAGTTCGAAGCTTGAGTTTTGTTGTAAGTCTCAGCGATAAAACCCAGGTTATAAATCTGCTGAAGGGCTGGTTATTTATTATTCTGCTCTTACCCTTAGAGTATTGCTTTTTGAGATCTCAGATGACTGTGAAGAGGGCTCCCTATTAGACTGTGCACCTTGTGTAGACATTGACCTTTGATATCTGTCCTCTTGCCTAGGAAGTTTTCAAAATAAAAGCTCAAGTTTGCAGGGAAATGCACTCAGGAAACAAAAGCAATTTCCCTGCTTGCTTATCTTTCTGTGGTTCCATTTTCCTTCAGTTTTGCCTGGCAGTTCCTTATTATCATCCCAGCTATTTGTTGCTTTTAAGAAGTTATTTATATTTTATCCAGTATTTCTAGTTTGTTTCAGCAGTAGTGTTTGTCTGAATGCCTGGCTCCTATGAGCTGGAAACACATGCTGTTCATACAGGTGCTTAGTGTTTTGATTGTTGATCTGATTTAGAAGTGATACAAAGACCATGTCACACAAAAAAGCTCAAACATGCTTTACCACTGAAAATGTGGTTTCTAAAGAAGATTTTATTTAATTTTATACTTTGGTTTCCATATTTATGGAATATGAGTTTGCATGAGTGGGTATAAAATGAAAAGTGCTGGTTATGCTGTATTAGTCTATTCTCATGCTGCTAATAAATATATACCAGAGACTGGGTAATTTATAAAGGAAAGGGAGATTTAATGGACTCACAGTTCCACATAGCTAGGGAGGCTTCACAATCATGGTGGAAGGTGAAGGAAGAGCAAAGGCACGTCTTACCTGGCGGCAGGCAAGAGAGTGTGTGCAGGGGAACTGCCCTTTATAAAACCATGAGATCTTGTGAGACTTATTCACTGTCATGAGAACAGCGTGGGAGAAACCTGCCCCCATGATTCGATTACCTCCCACTGGGTCCCTTCCATGACACATGGGGATATGGGAGCTACAATTCAAGATGAGATTTGGGTGGGGACACAGTCAAACCATATCACATGCCTAAAGCAAGAAACAAGGAATGCCTAGCAACAGATTTTATTTGCAGGTTAATTAAACAACAGGTGCAAGCATATCTTATGTCTGTTGGTAAAGAAATGAAAATGGATCATAGAAGCTCTTTCAGAGGGGAAAAAAAAGAGTTAAATATGACAGCATCCAGAAGCAGTAATAATCCAGATGTTTACAACTTCATAAAAATTGCCAAGTACCCATGGATACAATAGTTATTTTCTCCAGGTGAAAAATGACCAGATGGTAGCACTTCAATTTTCTGGTGCCAACAATGCAGCTGCAGGTGGATTGTTTTTTGAGTGGTTGTGTTATTGAAACATGTTTTTACAAGTATTTTATATTTATTGTAGTGTCTGCTGCACAGGACTTTACTGGCCATAGAACTGGTTGTTGGAATTGCTGAAAGTGTTTAGGTTTGTGTTTTAACAATAAGGGCTTTGGGTTGGGAAACTGGAGACCTGATACATCATTGATTGAATGTTTCATCTACATTTGATTTGGATATGCTCTAAGATTACATTTTGCCATTTTTCTATTGTTAATTTTGAAAAATAAGAAAATATTTTTGCTAATTATTTACTGGCCAAGCATACTGAATTAGAAGGCTATAATTCATGGTCTATAAAAAGTATAGAATAATAGCCAAGTCATTTAAAATTACATTTACAGGCTTTTAAGCATTACTAATTTATATGTAAATACAAAATTATTTTGTGAAAATTTAAGGTACACATGACTTAGAGTCACATAAAGAATAGCAATTAAAAATAGCTTTGTCCCAATCAAGAAAAATCAATCTTTTTCTTTTGCAAATAGTCAAATTAAAATGTTCTATCAAACAGTTTATCCAAATGGTGCATCTAAGTGACATTGTGTAAATGTAAAACTTTCAGGTATTGATCAAAGTTACCAATAAATTTGTTTCCCTTGAGATGCTAAAGCTGTTAACGTATAATTTCTAAGTAAAAATATAATTCCTAAAGAAAACAACAAATTTCTTCATGGATAAAGGCACAACATAAATAAGCACACAAAAACATCCTCAGTGACATTGAGGGTTAACAGGCTTGAGATTGAATTTTCACATTTTAACTACAATTCAGTGCTTTTCATTTGAACAAAGTAAAAGGGCTAAGAAATATACCCAGAGCTTTTATAAAAAGCTGTTACAAACCAAAAGGGGAAGTTATATGTGTTTTAAAACACAACAATAAGTAGAGTTAGATATTAACTGTAATGTTTCAATCCTTTAATAGACTATGAGGATTTCTTATCCAAAATCAGTATATTTTTTGGAAAAAAACCTTGTGAGCAATAGAATAAAACATCATTTATGAGAAGAAAGCAGCCCTGAGAAGACATTTGAAGATACTAGTTTGAAACTTGGGCTAAGCATTTGAAGATTTTGAAGCAGCTTTCTAGCCAGATCTGAATATTAGTAATTGCAGTCACTATAGATTATACAAAGTGACTGAGATGTTCCAGGAAGGCTGAAAATAATCACTTTCGTGGCTGGATTTTCATCTCCTTGAGGACAAGGGTTTGGTCATTTTTGTTACCAGATCCCCAGTGCTTCATAACTGGCTCATAGTAGGCCTTTAGTAACTATATATGATAAGAAGATACAAATAGAAGCTGTTTATGCTAATAAGATGAGGACAATGAGAAAGTTTTTATTTTAAAGCAAGGATACTTTAAAAGGCAAATTTTAAGTTTAATCCCTAGGCTTTCAGTTTAAGATACTATTATAGTAAATTAAAAGAATGATTTTAACATTGTGGGGCTTTTCTGACTCTGGAATAAATTTCTTTATTTTCTGTTAAAGAGAGCACAGAAAATAAATTTGATTAGGAAGTTCTAGGGAGGGGATTTTTTCATCAGGAGAGTTTTCACAATTAGCAAATCCAGCCTATTTACACAGGCAGACTCCACAAGCTACACTGTTGCACACTCATCTTTGTCCATTTGGGAATGAGTGAATGAGGGGGCAGTGGGGTTGGGAGGACGCAGGGGGAGACAGGATGTGTATGGAAATGTCTTTTGCTTCTGAACTGTGGCTTTTTCAATGTTCCCTTCTCTGTACCTTTCCCTTCCCTCTGCCCACTGCAGTGTGGCTGCTGTCTGTAATCCCCAGACTTCCTCTGACATAATAAAGGGAGGTCTGTGGTGACAGAATGGTCACTATTTATGACCTACACTTTGTGCGGCTCTATCTTCTTTATGTCAAGGGGTGTCCAGAGGGTAGCTTTTCATTCCTTGTCTGTTGGCCACTGTTACTAGCCAGAAATTTTCTGTGAAACTTCAGAAGCATTATGAGCTTGAGAGGCATACACTTGGGGGTCTTGAGACTACTTCTACATCTCCTTCTCAGCCTATGAAAACCGCCTGTTTTGATTTAGAGCTGGTGTCCTTGCTTCCTTTCCTCAGGCAGGAGTAGAAGGAAGACACCTTTTTTGCATTCTCCTTTTAGCCAAATCATCTCCTTGTAGAAACGTTCTTATCACAAGAAAGTAGGATCTATTATATTATAAGCAAGCTCTGCTTTGGTAATTGTGCATTATCAAATTGGCTTTTGCATTTGGCTTCAGGTAAAACAAATTCAGAGTGCTATGCCATTGGACTCACTTATTCAGTTTGCTTTTCCTTACCGTGATCACTCATTAGTTCCAAAAAAACAGAGGAAGCCTCAACTATGGATTAACACCACGAACTTGATTAGAATAATGAACTCTTGGCACATAGTTCAAACATAGTTCAAGTAAGCACATTTTTTTTTTTTTTTCCCTGATTAGGTGATGTTTTAGCTGTCTTCACAGTGCATCTGCTTCTCTTTCCACTCAGCACCCACACCACATTTGTGGTAGAGTGACAATATATGCTGTTCAATTGCATAGCTACTTCTCCTGGGCAGGGCTAGGGAAGGTGAAGGGGGAGATTAAGTTGCATGTGGCTAGCTCAGTTGTTATTGAACGCTGCCTGACTGATGCCTGATGTCTGCAGAGGATTTTCTTTGGAATTTGATCAATGGAGTGCTGGACAGTGAGGACAGCAAATGGCCATTTTATCTCCTGTCTTTAAAATAAAATATGCCCTCTCTGAAGGGCAGTCTATGCTGGCTCTCAAGTTGAAATGTGAACGGACAGTGTGCTCCTTACCTTTGAAGGCAACACAAGCTTATCCCATTGATGGTCGTGATGCTTTGTGGAAGGAATCAGCTTTTGTTACAAGCTCAAAACTCAGCCAGAATTATATCTCTGCTGGAGATTTGATAGGAAGAGCCTTTTAATGTGGTGCATGCATCATTTCAATGGCTGTGAGCTCCTGGGATTGGAACCTGGTGCCTTGTCTGTGCAGAGGTCAGCTGGTGAGTGTGCGCTACTCTCTTTCCTCAGAGAATTAATACCCATTATTTTCCATTCAAATAGAAATCATAGGTAAGTTTGAGCAACACAAGTATACAAGAAGGAAAGATTTTAAAAACATCAATTTCTCAACAGCTCACTACTGAATAAGTTAGTTATAAAGAGGCATAGTTATCACTGTGTAGGAATGTCTAATTTGCCTAGCTTTCTTAAAAGGATTATGCGCTACTATCTCCTATGGGAGCAATCTGTTCCTTAATTAAGGAAAAGAGAAATAAAAATCACATGTAAGAATGGACTTGTGATCAGTTTATTTTATTTACGAATATTTATATTAATTGTCTCAGATTTCCTGTTTGGTTATTTGAACAGTAAAAGCCCTCAATGAGGTCTTTTTGAGTGGGTTCGTTTTCCGAGGTAGGTTGATTTAAGAGCACTGAACCTTGGCCCTCCTGTCCTTGTGAGCCATCCCAAGGAAAGATACCTGGAAAAAATCGTTTGGCTTCTAGTGTCCTCTTCTATAAAAACATGGTGACTTTGCTTCTGTGTCACACTTAAAGGTATTATGAGAAAATATAAGCAAAGTAGTGTAATTATGATTCTTAAAGATGTGACAATCACAGTGCTTTGTGCAATGTGTATGTCGGTCAATCTAACATCTAACAAACTAACACCTAGTTCATTACCTTTTCTTTATGAGACGAAGATAAAAAGAGCTGTCATACTTGTTTATAGAAAGTAAAAGAGCCTTAGAGACTAAGACTCTGTTAACCATGCCTAATTTTTTCTTTTTTTTTTTTACTTATTAAGTTGAAGTTTAAAAAACGTGTAAAATTGTATACTTTTCCTGGCATCAGAAAACAACATAATGTAATTAATAACTGTTTGATTTTACAAGAGAGTCTATATTGAGCTCATTAAAAGCCAATGAAATAAAACGGTTTTTTTTGGACAACAGAACTCCTCACTTTCTTCTCTATCTGTGCTTATGATTTTTCACTTTCTTAATGAGATTTCTAGAAGAGGAGAGGATATTTTGGTGGTGTATCAGCAGGTTCTAAAGGGGCAGTGGAAAGGTCTTGCGCCAGAAGAAGCTGGAGTCACCCTCACAACAGGAAAAGCACTGCAGGAGGCTCAGCCACATTTCCTTGGGACTCATGCTATTAAGCTAAATGGACATCCACGAATCAAGTAAGACTTGCTTGTTGCAAACATTTCTTTTAAAGTAGAAGAGAAGAGAATTGCCAGATGGCATTCAGAACACCCTGTGCTCCAGTCTTGCTGCTTTCCCCGAACCATCTTCTTTCCTAATGACTGCTTTGACACCACAACAGCTGATTCTCCAGAGTACTTCAGAGGAGAAAATGTCTGAAGTATGCTATGTCAAGTGGCAGACAGTGACTCCCCCGGCCAAGGAGATAGAAGAATCCTTCCCACATCCACACATTGTCTTCCCAGAAAGCCTGAATGGCTATGTGTATTTCTTTGTAAAAATGTAAAAGGTTTTTCAGACAAGGGAGTTTGAAGGGCTTAGATACACATGAAGCTGATTTGTTTTTATTTTTGTTTTTTTTGGAACATGAATTTTCAGCTGCTCAGATCAGGGAAAGCTAATACTCCCCATATATGATAAAAACTGCTTCCTTCTCTCCCCTCCTTTACTGTCTGTAAGTTGACTGACCATCGTATCAACAATACAACGCTGATCCACGCCGTGGTGATTACTGTTTCCTTTGACTGACTTTTGAATCAGATTAAGTGCTAGGTTCTCTATACTACTGTGGACTGCATTTTGCTTGCTTATGGGATATTTTATTAATCTTGCTGCTTTCAACTCAGTTTAGGTAAAAGGAAAAATTGCAAATTATGTTACATAAACTATAACATGTACCATCCATGTTAGTATTTTCCCCCCAGAAGAGTTGCTCTCTTACTATCTTTATGTAGTGCAAGAAATGAGACTTGACGCTTTCCATTTGTGGAAGCAGATATGTCATCAGGGTTAGGATACAAAAACATATCATTTTCTAGGAGAGCACTTTTAATGTTATTTTACTCTTTTTCTAACAATAGCATATATGTAGACTCATTATATTGTTTTATTATCAATGATTATAGTAGTGAAAACCCTTCTCCTAAAATGCAACAGTTGTGTGTATTGGGAAGGAACGTCCTTCGTGCTCTATATACAATATAGTGGTGTGATTCTGTCTCCAGCTAAGAGTGAATAACTGAGAAGTGAGTGCCATCCTTGGCATCCTATTGGACCTTGATAAAACTGGGGCGGTATACATAACTGGAATACTATAGAGAACTTCATCTTCTTGAGTTAACAGCTTGTATCCTCTTTTCCTCTTTCATTGAGCTTCCCTGTTCAGTGTATATACAGGAACATTCAGAAATAATCCTGCTTTACTTCATCACATTGCTTTTCAAGTAAATTTGCATTTAACAAAAGCCTTTGATAATTAATAATGAGTACCTGTGTGACCTCTCTGAGTGATAAAGAGTGGCTTGGGTGGTGCCTGCTTTCCTCTTTCCCTTTCTCTATTCCTGCCTTCCTCTCCCTCTTTTGAACTGCCCCCTCTTTCTCCCAGGAAAACCTCGCTGAACCCAGATTATACTGTGTGTTCACTGACAGCTCCTTTCTCTGCTTAATGCAGCTCCCTAATTCAGCCTCACGTGGATCTGTAAATGGCACAGTGAGGACCTGGCTACTCCCAGCCCTTCCCAGACCTGCTCACCCCTGTATTGCCACGGCAGTGGCAAGTAACTCCAACTGTGCTCCTCTTCTCCCAAAACAGCAACGTCGATTCTTTACTTTAAATGAACCTGGGAGAAGGAAAGGGCTGTGAGATGAAAAAGGCAGGAATTCATGTCATGTGCTACAGCAGAGCAGCCGTAGCAACGGCAGTAACAGCAGTAGCACGGCAGCAGCAGCAGCAGCAGCAGAGAGAGTCCTTTAGCGAGACTGCACCATTTTCTTCTCACCCTGCATAGAGGTGTGGTTGGAAGCAGCAATAAACTACCCACCCCCTAGCAGTTTCACAGAGGTGGCCTCTTCCTGGCTCCAGTCAGAAGACACAGACTGTCTGGAGGAGTCCCCAAAGACTGTTCCAATTGGTGATGTGTGTCTAAGGATGGCTTTTTCAACTAGTAGGATGCTTCTCTGCACTTGCAGCCACCCAACTGCTGAAGAGCTGGAAGTCTAGTGCTCCGCCTTCCCCCGGGACCATTTCTGACTGTGGGTGCACACCTATGCCTGTGTGCGTGCAGGTATTATGCTGCTGGAGGTCTCGGTTTGGGACCTTAGTTCATTGTAGTGAGTTATGGGTGCTGCAGAGGCTGGAGCAAGATTATGACCTAGCTCGGGGGCGGAGTGGATTATCTTGTGAGTGTTCTGGCTGCCAGCCATTGCCCTGGTGGGGAAAATCACATCTCCATAGAGCTCTAAAATCACCTGGATTGCTAGGGAGTGGAAACTGATCCTCTGCTACTGCTTCTGCTGATTTCCTCTGCAAAATGGCTCACGCTGCTGCTTCTATTAAAAAAGTTCGAGAGGCTGATCTGGATGAAAAGGAAAAAAATCTTGAGAGAGACAGAAAAAAACAACGGAAAATCCCCAGAGAACGTATGGAACGAAAAAGAAAGGTATGAGGAGCATCCTTTTAACCCTGTTTCTCTGCAGCTCTGTGTAGCACCATCAGCCTCCGAACTGGCAATTTCATCCTCCCTTCCTTCCATCATTCCCCTGCACCATTTCTAAGCTTAGTTTGCAGCCTAGAGCTCATGCCTAAATTTGCTGCATTGGGAGGAGATGCTTGAGCAGGGTGAATTCCCTTTGCTTTGACCAAGCAAGGCAAAAATGCCTCCACTTCATTTTTCTTTTTTTGTCTCAATTATCTTTATTTAATCTGAAAACTAGGTGCTTTATCTCTTCAAGCTACTCTGAGTACTGGGCACAGAAGAAGGAAGGGGTTGATTTATGGTTGGAGGGTTAAAGTATTTTCCTCTTCTTGTTCCTCATCTCTACTACTGTATCTTTAGCAGTGTGTCTTCTCACTGACTGTATATTTGATGTAGACCTCTAGTTAAGAATAAACTACAGATTTTATGTGCTCTCCTTTTCCCTCCTGGAGGTTTACACCAGGTTTTCACTTCTTAGCGAAGCTGCACTAAGAATGTTGGTGCAGTGAGCTGTGTCTCTGCATTTTAAAAATTTTAATTAATTTTTTGTTTTCTATCATTAATCTTTTAATTTTCTTTTCTGAATATGGCAATGAAATCAAAACAACCAAGGTTAAACAAAGGATGAAATGTTGATTCCTTTTACATTGAACTATTGCTTCTTTCTCTTAAAATACTGTTTTCCTTTATAATAGAAATAATCTTACAACTTGATGTAACTGAAATACTCATTTAGTCAGTGATCTAGATCTATAAAGGAAGATCTCTGTAAATGTTTTAATTAACAAAGTAGGTCACTGAATAATTTCAGAAGATGACAAATGGCATATCACATTAGCAGAGCGTTAAAATAGTGGTTTGTACACAAACTGTTGTTAAACATAGCTCTGGGATTAGGGATGCAATGGGGATCCATATACTTAATAATCCATATGCTCAATGGACTCTTTTTTTCTTCCATAATAAATATGTTTACCTTTCAATTTGGGGGATGTAGTCTTTGCCTCATTTTTGGAAAGACACTTGAGAACCCACGTTGAGTTGAGATCTTACTGCATGGGGATTCATTACATTTCAGTTTACTACTTATCTCACCACCAGCTAGATCAAATGACTCTTATTAGGCTACAGAAATAAAATTAGCAGTATATAATGATTTCCCTACTGGGGAAAATTTTAATACTGCTTGTCTGACCTTTAAAAGGCCGTGTTGTTTCAAGATTGCATTAATTCTTTTTTGTAGAATCAAAAGTATTATTAGCAATGTTGTGGAGGTTGACTTCCTTCTTGACAGCGACTGCAGTTCTGTTTCTAATCCTCTAAATGGAACATTATTGTATAAAGTAATTTTCTGTGATTATATCTTTTTTATCTTTTGTTCTCCCAAGCACAGTATATGATTTCTTGGCTAGGGGCCCTTGTCAGCATTCAGCTGTGACCTAGCAACTTTGCTTAGCTAGAGTACCATGCATACACCTGGAAAATCACTTGATCTCACTCTGGTTTGTTTCTGTATCTAGTTGAATGTTTTTCCTTTTCCAAACCGTGTTAAAAATAAAAACAAACTGTACTGTTATAATAAAAGGTGCCAGTTGTTGTTGAGAATCTCAGTTGCTTGGATGCTGCATTGCTTTAGCTTGAATCCAGAACCATAGGCAAGATCATTGGTTAGTAATGTGGTCATATGACAGGATCATCTGGTCTTCACATGTAGATATCATATCTAAGCTAGAACCAGAGTAAATTAGGAAAATAAAGGCATAGCTAGTATTTGTCCTTGTTCCTCTTTTTTCATATGCACCTATTGCTCTTCCTCCCTTTTCTACTGCAGATATTTACACAGCACAACAAACTTGCTAAAAGAGTGGGTGTGCTTTTTAGCTATATTATATTTATTTTCTAGACAGACAATCCCTCTCCCAACCCCGCCACACACACATACCCACTGAACCAGTTTTCAATTTTTTTTTTTGAAAGAAGAAAAATTTACCTCATCATCGTACCTTAAGGTGTACATCATACCTTAAGGTGTACATACCTTCATGATAGTTCATGAAGAAATGAAAAAAAATGCCTGTTAGTGGCATTCTGGAATACCATCTGCAGAAAGTAATTTTAAAATTATCATCGTTTATTTGCTGATGCCACTTTATCATCATAAGGGAAAACATTAGTTGTACAGACGATTGAGTATATCATTTTCATATCCATTTGTAGTGCCTCTTGCTAATGAAACTGTTTATTTGAAAAATTCAGATGAGATCCACCCCAATGCAGATAAAAGCCAATTATGGGACTTGAAAGAAAATAAATAAGCTGATTTTGAAGGACTTTTACCAAGGTAAAGATATTGCACATTAAAATCAATTAAGCAGTCACATTTAATCTTCATTTTAATATTCTTTTGTAAACGTATCATTAATTAAAATAATCTTCGTATTATTATTTTGTCCTCCATAAAACATTTAAGATTAATTTTAATTATTTGTAAACTTGAAACATGTTGCATATTTGACTATAACCCCTCTACCAAGTTGCCAATGGTGTGGTCTCTTAGTATACATCTCTCAGTGTATACTAAGAGATCTACTTTCAACCTCATTATAAGCAGAACTTATCTTAGAATAATATGTTCAGACTTCTTTGGGCTATACTCTGATTAGCTAATATTTAAATATGGTATAGTACCAAATATCTATTGTATCTGTGTCATACTCTGTAGAGCTAGAATAAAGCTAAGCTTTAAACAAATAGACAAATATTAAGATGAGTTAAACTAATATAGTATGTTTGCTGAAGAGTACATTAATCTGGCATTTTACAAAAATCAGAATATCCCTATTCTAATTATTAGCTTATATTAACAAGTAAGTTATTTGTATGTCCAGATTGCTAGTTTTTATGTTGGAATCTGAGAATTTTAGAATTGAGGAGGATGCCAGCAAAAAAATGGTTAAGTGATTTATCAGCGTTTTCACAAATTTGCGAGACTTAGTTCTAAAAAGCGATTTCAAGTGTAATATTCTTTCCACAACCAGATACTATTTCCCAACTCTATGTTTTTTTTTTTTTTTTTTTTTTTTTGAGACGGAGTCTCGCGCTGTGTCACCCAGGCTGGAGTGCAGTGGCGCGATCTCGGCTCACTGCAAGCTCCGCCTCCCAGGTTCACGCCATTCTCCTGCCTCAGCCTCCCGAGTAGCTGGGACTACAGGCGCCCGCCACCACGCCCGGCTAGTTTTTTGTATTTTTAGTAGAGACGGGGTTTCACCATGTTAGCCAGGATGGTCTCGATCTCCTGACCTCATGATCCACCCGCCTCGGCCTCCCAAAGTGCTGGGATTACAGGCTTGAGCCACCGCGCCCGGCCTCTATGTTTTTTAAAATTTGAAAAATGCATAATTTTTAGAGAATGAGTAAACAAATTTATTCTCGAAAGTAAAGCATATATTTATTTTATTTATTTTAAAACTTATTATAAGTTCAGGGGTACGTGTTCAGGATGTGCAGGTTTGTTACTTAGGTAAACGTGTATCATGGGGGTTTGTTGTACAGATTATTTCATCACCCAGGTATTAAGCCTAGTACCCATTAGTGATTTTTCCTGATCCTCTCCCTCCTCCAATAAGTCCCAGTGTGTGTGTCGTTCCCCTCTATGTGTCCATGTGGTCTCATCATTTAGTTCACACTTATAAGAACATAAAGTATATATTTAAATAACATTTCTCATTTAAATTTATGATCACCATAAATTTTCAAATAAATCAGTATGTTCACCATTTCTCAGCACAGAGAAACCATTGCCCAATCCATCATAATGTCTACAACACTCACTGGAATCATATGACTTAAAAGGCAAATGTATGACTAGTTCTTAACATCCTGATGCTTAAGAAATTCTTTTTATTATTTTAATTTATACTATTAAAATTCCAGAGTTCATATTTTCTGAAAAAATATTTATGATCATTTATTGAGTACCCATGTGGTCCTGTATCTGACACTTTACACACATTGTGCTGTTAACCATGATAACAATCCTGTATATTAGGTATTATTCTCTGGATTTCACAAACAAGGAAATTGCTTAATCATGCACAAGTAGGATGTGGCAGAGTTGGGATTTGAATCCAGGTCTGTCTGGCTCTAAAGTTCATTGGAGAAAAAAAAGTTACATTCTTTCTTGGTCTGTACCTAAACTGGATGTAGATTATAAGGAAATTGTTTATTCCACCAAATGCTTCAATTTCTTCACCTCTAAATTAACTTCCTACAGCAGAAAGAAATTTAAATACTGTGATAATAAATTAAACGATGAATTTGAGGGGGAAATTATGTAAATTCATGTTGGGATTCTATCAAAATTGCACCAAAATATTTCATGAGGTTTCTTGGAAAATCAACTATTAGAAGTCAACATTTGCTCTTCAAATCGATGTCAATTACTGGCAATTACAGACCATGATATGTAATCATTTTTTGTCACAATTTTATTAGGACTTCAAGATGTATTTGCATCTCCACTTTTATTAAACTGATAGGTGATTTTGCATGGGATTAAGTAGAAAATAAAAAATAACTTCCTTTCAAGTTGTTTTCATTTAATTTCACAGGAAAAGGTTCTGATTAGTTATTTGCTTTTAAAAATGTACACAGTTATTATCTTGGTGAGAACAAGACTTATTTCTAGGATAGGCTTTGGGGGAATCTCCCCGCCCACCACATTCTTCTTGTTCATTTGGTTATTTAATTGATAGCAATGATAATACTTATTGAGTATATGTAATAAAGTTCTCATCGAGTTGTAATGTGACATGGATAAATGAAGATTTTTAAAAGTTATATTAGTATTTTTTCTTAATTTAAAGTGTTTTATTTGCAAGTTGAGAGTGGAATGTATTCTATACTTTGTAATTATGTTATAAGAATGAGTTGAAAATGAACATGAAGCATAGTGTAAAACTGAGCATGCTTTCCCTGGTAGTCTGTGGGTGAAGCCTGCAGTGTAGGAGGAGATTGGACAGCCTAGTCATCCCTCTCATTTTTGAGCCTTCTGCTTGGGCACTCAGCAGCCTGTTTCTGAAGGGAAGTCCAACTCTGGAAATTGCAACACTTAGTCAAGAACCATGTATGCACAAAGATGTCTGAACACCAAACCAAATACACTGTGATTAAAAATACAAATCACAACCAGAATAACATGGCACTGTGTAATGTGTTACATTCTAGAACTCTACAAACATGGGAAATCCCAGTCAACAGTTTTTAAAACCTACATGGAATTGTCTTTATGTTAACTTCCCAGAGCGCCTTCATCAGTATGTCATTATTTCCAGAAACCACATTAACATAAAGTAGATTGGTGCTGTCTTGAGTTTTATCTGGACAGATGTGCTTCTTATGTCCTAGTGTCCACTTATATGTGAAAATTCAAAAGTTTTGTTGATTTGCTTTTCCCATTTTGAGTCTAAATAAAAATGTTCAGTCATATCTATTTAAATGTGGTAGCTTTCATGGAATTATTATTATTATTTAAAACCCATTATCTTTTTCTTTATCACTCCTCTGATTTCTTTTCTTAGCTCAGTTCATGAATCCTTTCTTGACTAGAATCATTATCTTTAAATAAGTGGCTTGCGTTATTAATGACACTCTTCACCAGCACCATAAAGCTGAGTTTTTATTAGTTTTTAATTATAAAGAACCTCTTTTGACCATTGCATTGGTGACTAATAGTTTAGTGTTACAGCTGTCAAATTGGTGCAATTGTGGCAAAAATAGTCCCATTTGTATGGCTTGAGGTAAGTTTTAAGAAGACAGTTGAAAGAAAAAGAAAATTTTAATTGAAAAAAGCTACTATGAGTGAGTTGACTTAGTTTTGGAATCTAAAATCTTATACACACTCAAAGTAATATTTTTTTTCCTATTTTATTACATTAATCTGTGTTCACATAAATGTTTTAATCTTTAAAAAATCAGAATTAATTCCTTCGTTACCTTTATTATCAAACTTTGAATTTTATTAGTCCCCTTATTCACCAATCGATTAAAAATAATGATAATTACACTACATTTTGACATCATAATGAATACAGAAAATATTTTGTAGAAAGATTGTAAGAGTCAGTGAAAATACAAGGAAGTTAAGACTCCTACTCATGCCATATTTAATGATCTACTTGTATTTATATTTTTCCATTATGCCACTCTTTTTTATGTATTTCTCAAAATAATTTCTTCTTTACAAAGAATTTTTACTTTTAGTCTCAGTCATGGAGACATTATATCCTAAAATAAAGTATAAAGAAGACATTTCTCAAATTCTGGATTTCTGCATAAATTGCTAGTGAGGTCATCAGCTATTTAAGTGTGCCCCTTTTGCTCCAAAGGTGAGCTGTGATTTTAAATGTTTATTGTGGAAAGTCTCAACAGAATCATCTGGTTCTATCCCATTCATAATAAGTCAGAATCCTGGGGTAGACTGGAAGGGAAAAGAGACCATAATCCATATGCTTTTCAAGCTCCCTTGGTGATTCCAACCAGGGTTGGAAATGACTAGAATAAACATTTCCATTCCCCCACCAACCCCTACTCTACTCCATCTTGAAATTTCAAGCAATTGTAGATTTACTTCTAATAATCAGTATGACTCTAATTTTTTCATGTGTAGATAGGAGACACCCTGGCAACTTTCTGAAAGTTTAATAACACTAATTGGTTTATGTAAGAACCAATTAATTCTGAGCACAGAAAGGAGGAAACAATTATTTAAGAGATAAGTTGCAAGACTTCATGATCTGCAGTTTGACTAACTTTGCCCTAATGGAATAATCTTCAGCAAATAAGATTGTGTGTGTCTGACATTTATGTAAGCTTGAGCAGGTGGAGAAGTTATCCAAGATAAGTTTTTAAAGGAAGACTACTACATTGTGAATTTAAAACTATGTCTTAAACAGGTTGTGCTGTTTTGAAAGAACTCAAGTTAGTGTCCTAGGGATTTAATTGGTAACTTAGCAGCCTAGGAGGCCTCAAACCTTTGGAGATGTCAGCACTTCTAGGACTTCTAACACAAGTCAACAACTACCTTTTGTGTTTTGTACTTGACTTTGATAGATCTTTTCAAAATTATGTAATATGACATTAATTTAGTAAGAAAGAAGGAATAAGTAATTCATAGATGAGTTATGTCCCCTAATTCTTCAGATATTCTCTTTCAATATTCAATTATCAGGTTCTTACAGTGCCAGGATCTTTTGTTTATTTGGTTGGTTAGTTGTTCTGTTTCTGTTTTTGTTTTTTGCATGAGTGCTTTATCAACTGCTCTCTTACTCTCTTTCTGGTTCACCACAACTTCCAGAGCAGTCAGAAAGGGATTCCTTACTCAGTTGTACAGAATTCTGAAATGTACTTTTTAGCATGTACAGTTGGAATTACTTCTTCCTTGTTCCTTTATTTCATTAGCAACTTTGCCAGGGAAAACTCTTTCATCTCCCATTAGAGATTCCTTTATATCCAACTTAGCCTTTTTCTAGAGACATTCTTTCATTGTATGTCTTTATTACGTTGCTTATCATGGGGGAACACCTCAATAGAAAACAATGTAAGTAGTATTAAGGAAGAGAATATGTGGGCTGGGTGTGGTGGCTCATGTCTGTAATCCCAGCACTTTGGGAGGCTGAGACGTGAGGAGGGCTTAAAGCCAGGAGTTGAAGACCAGGCCAGGTAGCATAGACAGACCCCCATCTCTTTAAAAAAAAAATCAGGGATATGACAATCATTATAAATGTGTATCTTAATCTAATCAATTTATTTGGTTAAGAGTAATGGTGTTATTTCACATTAACCTATATTTCTTGGCTTTTTATATATTTTTGCATAGAGACTTATTAATTACCAATTTTAACTCACTTGTTTATAGTTTGTCTATTAAAAAAAGCCTTCAATTAAGACTGAAAAGGACCTCTCTTTGTGTATTTGAATGTAATTAATGATGGTTTTTCCAAAAGTCTATTTTTTAGGGAAAAAACTTAATCTCTATGTTATTATTTCATACATAAATAATGTTAACCACACAAACAAGAATTCTAATAATCTACTTTTATTATAAAGATCAAATGTTATTTTTGCATTTGAAACCAAGTTTAGCCAATAACCCTTTCAAGACATTCAGCAGGATAAGAGGTGGATGTGAGATCTAAGATTATAAAAAACAGGCAACATACCAGAAAGCTGTTTACTAAGTTAATAAATTATATTTACCAGATACTTCTAAAGCTCCATAAAAACAAATTCAGGAGACCTGTGCTTAATTCTGTCTACTCACTATAACCTTGGGTAAACAACTGACCTCAGTTTTTACATCTATAAAATAATAAGGATATAAGATCTGTTAGAATTCTTCCTGTTTTTATGCTTCTGTGTCATTTTAATTGTTTCTTTGCTTCCCTTTATTATTATAAATGATTAAGAGAGTTGGTAGAATTTCCAAGTTTTTCTTCATTTAAGATAAATTTTTTTTGAGCTGACACTATGTCCTAGACAGAGTACCTTTACCCAAGCTCATAGACCTCCTAGGGTGATAGGAACTTTCACAAATAACAAGAATGAAATGTTCGTTGTGCCATTATATTAGAGTTGAGATTGTCTATTTTTGTTTATATGACACAAGTTTTCTTATGAAATAATGGAAGGAAATAGTTCCGGTTGTGGTGCATGAAATTTTATGGAAGTTATTAAGACAGACTATATACAAAATGAAGTAATCATATAAAGCTGTATGGTTGTTTTGTATTTCAGGTACTGATCTGAGCCATTTTGAAGGAAGAAATTTATTGTGGTTCCCTGAGAACCACAGTTGATTTATCCTGAAGTTTATTCTCACTTTTCTTTTAGGTACTCTGTACACTGATAATATCAGGAGTTAGAAATTCACAGAGAAATATCATCATTGTTTAATTAATCATTTTACAAAGATCTGATGGCAGTAATGGTAGCTGCCTTTAAATTGCAGGGTGCTGTAATAAACAAGTGTCCAGAGTAAACGCTTAAACCTCAGCAATTCACAAACCTTCCAACTGTACAGCTTAGTGAAAATAAATCTCCCGAGTTCTTCTAGAGGTAGTAGTACAAACTTCCTCATTTATGGCTCCTGCCTCAAACTGGGCCAGAATGCTTAATTAAACCGTGTCACAACCTAAAATGACTGAAACCAATAAAATGTAAGTGGAACAGGTTACCTGGAAACAGTAACTTCTTTGAGGACAGAGGTTACTTAGGAAATGAGGAGCTTTCATTCAGGGTGGTCACCTACATAACGTGGGTCTTCACTGTGGGCTCCAAGGGACAGGAATCAAAGCCTGGGCGTGGGTGGGAGCGAGAAAAGCCATCTGTGAAATCACATGTTACCGTTACTGGGGAGAAGGGAGACAACAAAGGACCCAGTAGCAGATGCCAATTCTCTGACTACAAACACTTTATCGAATATAAGGGCCCTTGTATATAACATAAAGCACTCATACTCAGTCTTTCAACACAAGGGGCAATATTTTAGAACTTTCAGCTTTCATACTAGAAAACAGAACCAAAAGATAAAAGAAGACTTTGTAATATGCTGGTATGACAAATGTTTTGCCATTGAAGGAAACTTGATAATTAAGACTAATGCCCATTAATCACTGTAACTGGCCTTCACATGAGGGCCTTCTGGGTTATGTATTCTTTAGTAAGTTGTATAAGAGCATCTGAAACAATTTAGTCACTCCAATGATCTTTAAAAGTTTGTAAAGGCTGGGCGCGGTGGCTCAAGCCTGTAATCCCAGCACTTTGGGAGGCCGAGACGGGCGGCTCACGAGGTCAGGAGATCAAGACCATACTGGCTAACACGGTGAAACTCCGTCTCTACTAAAAAAAAATACAAAAAAAGTAGCCGGGCGAGGTGGCGGGCGCCTGTAGTCCCAGCTACTCGGGAGGCTGAGGCTCGAGAATGGCCTGAACCCGGGAGGCGGAGCTTGCAGTGAGCTGAGATCCGGCCACTGCACTCCAGCCTGGGCGACAGAGCAAGACTCCGTCTCAAAAAAAAAAAAAAAAAAAAGTTTGTAAAACTTTATTTTTGATCAGGAAATTCAGAGAATGATGCTTCTCAGTTTTAATCACATTTTCACTTACAATCAAACAGAAGCTCTTTTTAATTATGTTTGTTTTATTTATCTTCTTTCATGTCTTCGATAAACATTTGCCATGCTTCATTTTTCCGTCAAGCATCCTCCCTATTTCCAAAGTGGGTTCAGATGTATATAATATATATAATTCAGGGTATTGCAGTCCCTTGGATGGAAGAATTATTTGTTGAATAACTGCTATGAGCCAAATTTTAAATTGAGAGATAAAGATTATTTACTGAGTAAAAAAATATTTTCTGTCAAGTAACTTCCCTTTTAGATAGATATTTGAGGTTAATGGCAATGGAAAAATTAGAGTACAGAGCTAGATTAGGTATCATAACTTTTAAATTTTTTCTTTTTTTGTTTTTTAGTACATAGTAGATGTGTATATTTATAGGGTACATGAGATGTTTTTATATAGGCATGTAATATGAAATAGCTTGTTGCTTTTTAAGAGAGATTGTGGACTTGAGGATAGGTAGGTGGTAGGGTTGGCTTAGATGGAGAGGGTATCTTGAGGTTGAACATGGAAGCTGGTGAACAGCTTGGCATGATCAAAGTGGAAGGAAGGGGTTGGAAATAAAGTTGGAGCACCTACAGAGCAAAGAAGTAGCTAAACTCAGTAAAGCAAAAAATAAGCAGATATAGAACGTTCTCTGTGATGAAGAAAGATTATGAGGGGGAAGTTAAGTGTCAGGGTCACCTAGAAGACTGTGATGGTAATCCAAGAGAGATGAACAGGGCTTGGATTGGAATGGTCATACCGGAAAAGCAGCAGGGAGGAAAACAGGATGGTTATCAGCACTCAACTAGGAATAAAGAAAAGAGAGAAGAGTGAATAAAAATAACTTTAAAGTTATATATTTCAATGATATTAAAAAATGATGCTCATTGACAGAAGTACGAATTTCATGTGAAAGTCAGATGGGAATTAAAAACACATTGCTTTATATGTGGTAAGTTTGAAGTGGTGGCAGGATGATGCTTATTTTCATTAATTGCAGAGACTTTATATGTAAAAAGTCAATAAATAAAAATGTGATCTTTCTCTTTGGGTATAGTGGAAAGAGTATGAGATTTAGAGTTTGGAGTCCTTAACTCAAATCTTAGCTCTACCAAATTCTGGATGTCTGATCCCTGGCCTCAGTTTTCTCATCAGTAAACTGAGTTAATAATGATAATTATATTTAAACTCACGCATGTATGAAACAGAGTAATTCAAAGGATTAAAATGAAATGATGTTTTTGAAAGCACTTATGTGCATAGTAATATTACTTATTATACCACCAGATAGTCCCCCTTTTTATGTGAGAGGGCAAAAGGAAATATGCTTACTAAAAGGATTAACAAAGTCCATGAAAATATCATATGAACTCGTTGTTATTTATTTACTTATTTTTTTATGAGACAGAATCTCACTCTGTCACCAGGGCTGGAGTGCAGTGGTGCGATCTCAGCTCACAGCAACCTCTGGCTCCTGGGTTAAAGTGATTCTCCTGCCTTAGCCTCCCGAGTAGCTGGGATTACAGGCACCTGCCACTATGCCCAGCTAATTTTTTGTATATTTAGTAGAGATGGGGTTTCCCCATGTTGCCCAGGCTGGTCTCGAACTCCTGACCTTGTGATTCATCTGCCTCGGCCTCCCAAAGTGCTGGGATTACAGGCATGAGCCGCCAGAACTTGTTGTTCTTAACATATACACAGATAGATATAAAAACAAATAAATACATAGAGTTGTGTGTTGTGTGTATACAGACATATTTCCTACCTCTCTTCACTTAGAGGGCCTAGAAGCAAGGATACTTCGGTAACACTGAGCAAACCTAGCCTACATCTTGGTTTCCAAACATAATTTTCCAACAGAAGAAAATATAACTTCTTGAGAAAATGGCTGATTTGAGTAAGAACAGGCTCAGAAAATGGTGGGGCATATCAACCTGAAGCAGCTCCCAATGACTGAATACAGAGAAATTTGAGCAACAAAATAACTAATGAAAATAAATAATAACTCATAGAATAAAAGAAATAGCCCTGGTTCTTTACTAATAGAAATAAATAATTGAATAAATAAGTAAATAAGTGGAGGAGAAGGGACAGATTTTTTTTTATAGTAGACTTCCAATGAACAAATCTAGAAGAAATATGGAAATTATAACTAGTATGAAGGCAATCAGCAATCTAACTTGTGTTCAAGCTCTCAAAAATTGTATTAGCAAATTGTTTTCAACTATAGAATTCTGTAAAAAATAACTCATTGTGTTTTAAGTCATCATAAAGGGAAAAAGTTGAGACACGATTGCTTTGTATAACTTGGAATGATTTTTGCTGGCTATTCAACTCCCAGATGTATTTAGAAAAAAAAGATTATGTTATGAAATTTCCATTTTTAGGTGTTTATTCTAAAGATAAAATGGAATTACAAGTGCAAAACAGAATTTTTTTTTGTTTTAAACGTTATGACTGCAAGTTTTACATAAATTATTATTTGAGGAAATGGCACATGCAAGGAGCTTCTATATAGTATATTAAATGATACAACCAAAATACCAGAACACTATTTTGTTCATAGTACTATTTTTCAAATATCTGAAGTTGGTCTTTATTAACCATATGTCTGCATGATACTGAATGTTGTACTTTTGAGATATATGATATTGGCATTGATGCAATGCATTTCTTATTTTACTATTTTATTCTTGATTCCTTTTTGAGTAAAATAAATTTAAAAGACCCTTTTTTGAGGTAATGGGTGGAAGTAGATTTTTAAAAATTTGTTGGTGATATTAACTACATGATATTGAAAATAACAATTGCAAATGACATTCATTGACCACTTTCTATCTCCCTTCTCTTTTGCAAAATTATAACTTTATTTAGTTTGAATTACTTAGATAACTGTCTATTCTTCCACTTCTTTTTGCAACTAAGACATGCCATAAATCTGTGCAGGTGTCTGTATAATATGCTGTTTCTGTTTCAGTGTTAATAATTTATAACTGAGATCTATTTTTCACTTTGAACTAGGGTTCAGTAGGATGAAAACTAACTTTGTTTTTTATTTATCACACTTGATTCTCTAATAATTTTCATAAGCAGCGGCTGCTTTCCACATACAGACAGAACCCATACGACTAACGAACCACTCCTGTGGTCCCTCCTAAAAAGGCACTCCATTTCTCATTGTCATTAACTTTGCTACAGAATGACCAAACTCAGGAAACTTTTTTCTTCTCTTTTCTTTGTCTTTAATATTTTACTTGTCTGTTTCAATTTATCTTGGTAAAATATTTAGATATGTAATATCTGTTCACTTTCGAAACTAAATTCTCGGTTTTAGTCAAATGTATAATGTTAGTGCAAGTTGAGCAAACTGTGATTAAAGACCATGATAGTGCCTGTATTAATGTTACATGTGTGTTCTTTACATAACTAAGCAGTGTAGTGACAACTGAGTGTGTTTACCTGGGAGAACTTTAGGTACTCCATGTACTTTGAGGTTTTAATGTGCAAGATGAGAACAGTATCCAGCCTGGAACAGCCTAATGCCCTGATGTCATGGGATTTGACAAGCTTACTATACACCTAATAGCCATAGGATTCTATATCATATCACCTTTGCCTAAGACATAATAGATATTCTACTGATTTTAAACATCCAATTACTATTTTTGTGTCCTAAACTTAAACTTCGAATTTGTCACAAGTTAGTCTCCTGAATCAAACCTAGGAAGAGAAGTTTCCTTAGGCAACACATAGATTGTACCAATATGTGAACAGTTATTTGAGAATGAAACAGAACCAGAGCTTTGAACACTTTGTTTATGGCTATTTTGAATTTTATAAATTAACAAGGAAACTAAAGATATTATGAAGGATGAGACAAAAAAAATTTCTGGAAAAATATTTTTGTCTTCCTTTGTACCATTTATATTTAAACGTTAATGCACTGTGTTTCCATCTTAAAGTCACACAAATGTTTAAAAACTATAACAGTTTTTAATGAATAGTTTTATTAACTACTAATCCTCCTGTTTTCAATTCAAAATTCCTAGTCTTTGGCCGGGCGCGGTGGCTCAAGCCTGTAATCCCAGCACTTTGGGAGACCGAGACGGGTGGATCACGAGGTCAGGAGATCAAGACCATCCTGGCGAACACGGTGAAACCCCGTCTCTACTAAAAAATACAAAAAACTAGCCGGGCGAGATGGCGGGCGCCTGTAGTCCCAGCTACTCGGGAGGCTGAGGCAGGAGAATGGCGTGAACCCGGGAGGCAGAGCTTGCAGTGAGCTGAGATCCGGCCACTGCACTCCAGCCTGGGCGGCAGAGCGAGACTCCGTCTCAAAAAAAAAAAAAAAAAAAAAAAAAAAAAAAAAATTCCTAGTCTTTGTAGAGCTTGAAACTTTCCTCCGGGATACATGAAGTCTACTGGTTTAGGCTGGCAATCCTCTCTCATAACTCCTATTTGCACTGTTTTCCTTTCCCCTTCATCTCGAGCCTTGTTCACACTCAGTGCCTATTGGTGGCACATTTAGCTGCCCTGAAGCATAGCCTCTGTAACTTTCCTTGTTCTCTTTCGGCTTGACTTTGATGAATGTCACTTAAGCTCCTGCAGTGAGAAAACTACACACCAGTGACCCAGGCATCTGAATTGTCTGGGAACAGGCTGCATTACTGAAATCTAGGTTCTACTCCTTGTTAGACATATCAGTGTTCTAATGACTTATAAAACATTTGATCCCTGATATCTGTAGGTTTCTCTTGTTTGAAAGCTGCTAAAAAGCATGCACATCGTTGGAATGCAAAAGTAAAACAAGAAGTAGAAGTGTGAGGCTCGTTTAGACTTTTAAAAACTGGTCTAAGTGATTGTGGCATGTCAAAGTACTTTCTACACTCCTAAGTGGAGACAAACCTGTAAAACAGAGCACCAAAGGCACAATTCTGTTGCAACAAGCGGTATATTGTAACTGAGTTTAAAGCCCCCTAACATTCCTGCACACTAAAGCAGAGTAGATTTAAATAGGATCTTTGTGATTCCACATATCCTAAAGAAGCAGTTTTTCTCTGTGTGAAACCACATGCATTTTCATTGAAGACTCATGGATCAAAACACATCCGGGCAAGATATGAGAGTGAAATGTATAGACAAAAGGATTAAGGGTTCAAAGGCTTTTTTCTGCTTTTTCCCCTTTCCTCTTTGAGCTCAATGATCATTTAATGCCATAGACTGGATAGGTCAAGAGTTTGACTGAACAGAGTCATAAAGTCAACTAGGAAACTATTTTTTACCATATAAAAGAAAAAATATAATACTATTCAGAGGTATCACAACTATCAGACTATGTGGTATAATGCCACTTGATTTTTTAGAGGTTTATTTTTCTAATTAGTTCATTTTGGAGTAGATGATTTGAAAATACTCATCCTTGGAGTTATGATGATGTATATGCACATATGTGTGTATGTGGACATATTTATCTGTATTCTACATATATGTATTTATCAAAATGCATTTCCATTTTTATATGTTTTAATAATGTCTCTCCCTTCACTTTTTTCTCTTGGAGTTTTCAACATATTGAAGTTACAGTATTGCAGTTTTACTACAGTATGTACTTCAAATGTACTTAAGGGAATGATCATTTGAATAAAATTTGACTAAGGGATAGATCCTTTAAATAAGTATGTGAAATTGATAGAAAGTTTTTTAGATTAAAAAGTACTGAAATTTAAGGTATAGAATCATTCCATAGAACTACTTTGTACCCTGGAACTGGACCCTGTGGCATGATGGTAGCTTCTCAGCCAGACAGAGCCCATGAGATAGATGGCTCTGACAGGAACATTTGGGATCTGACATTAGATCCGTGGGTGGGGTGAAGAGATCTGATCTAGAGTAGATCATGCTGGGTCCTATAGGGTATCCAGGTGTGATATCACATAGTTGCTTCATCCACAAAGTAGGAAACAGTCAACATTGGGGTTCTCACTCCAGCAGGAGGATACAGCAATGGGGAATTCCAGCAGCCATCAATACTTGGGAATCAAGCAAAGAGTGGCTGACCTTTGGTTCTTGGCCATCATGATACTACCTGCTGATATTGATTATGGGACAAAGGTTCAGTATTGGGAAAGAAAAATGTTGTGATGATTCTACCTTGGGAGTTGTACTATTATACTTACAAACCTCCTCATGGCAGCCCTCCAGCTGGAGAGATGCACTAGAGTTTTGGTTGTCCAAGCCAAATTCAGAAGTAAGAGTTAATTCTCTTCACTGACACCAGCAAGAGAAAAATGGAGTTATATTTTGAGGGCAACTTAATTATTGGTTGTTTCTAGATATAGGCGAAGGTATAAGGACTTATTCCTAAATGGTTAGTAAGATAGGAGAGCAGGAATTAGTTTTCTGAAGATGACTTCACTATGAGTCAACATTAGATGGAAGCCGAAAAAAGTTTGACCTTTTATTCTGAAATTAGAGGTGAATGAAGACAGCAGGTGAGATGTTATCAGGGGACCCAGGCATGAGAAACTGATCCAGAGAAGAATAAGAGCATGTAGACGCTATACTTGACTTTTTACAATTATTTATTGTATTATTTAATTCTCACAATGGGGTAGATATTCTTAATCTCATTTTTTAGGGGAGGAAAATTATGCTTGAATATTGTGCTTGAAAAAGATTTTCCCCCCAAATTTCATGGCAAATAAATACATTAAGTGACAGACCCCAGATGCCAGATTCCAAAGCCCATTCCTTTTCTCTAAACCATGCTATACTACCACGTAATGTCTGATTTGTAGTATTTCTAACTTAAATTTTAGGGCAGATAATAAACAAACCTTAGACCCATCTGATTCAAAAAGAGAAAAAAGAATAGAGTGGAGGAAAAATAATCATAGTTAGCTTCCTGTGCAACGCTATATACCGGACACTGTCCTAAGTACTTAAGATGCATTGACTTATTTAATCTTTTCAGCAACATCATGAGGTAGAAATGATTATAACTCCCTTTTGTCAGATGGAAAAAGTGAGGTTTAAGAAGGAAGGAAGAGGTAAGACCCCACATGACTGGAATCTGTGCTTCTTCAACTGACCTTATAATGCTATAAAGAAGAGTAGCTGGGATGAAAAATATGTATCACCAAGTTACACAAAAATATTTCTAACCTCTCAAGGAACAGACAAACAAAATAGCGGGGGAAGTCTCTGAAGAATTATGGTAAGATTTACACTACGGCAAGGTCCCTAATAATAAGATCGCAGGAAGAAGGACAGAAGAGCTAGAGTTATCAAGTGCTGAAACCATCCATACTACTAGCACCTCCAATGATCAAAATAGCATCAAGGCCAGTTTCTAAGTCTTAGATGTCATCAACAGGAACTCTCGTTAGAATAGAAGAGAGGTGAGGTAGTTTCTGACCCAAAGTATCATATGATTGGCTAGTTTGGAGTTAGTTTATTAAACTGCAATGGAAGTAACTCTAAAATTTCCTGAAAGTTGTCTCTTTATTTCCTTCCTTCCTTCCTTCCCCTTCCTTCCTTCCTTCCTTCCTTCCTTCCTTCCTTCCTTCCTTCCTTCCTTCCTTCCTTCCTTCCCCTTCCTTCCTTCCTTCCTTCCTTCCTTCCTTCCTTCCTTCCTTCCTTCCTTCCTTCCTTCCTTCCTTCCTTTTCTTTCTTTCTTTCTTTCTTTCTTTCTTTCTTTCTTTCTTTCTTTCTTTCTTTCTTTCTTTCTTTCTTTCTTTCTTTCTTTCTCTCTCTCTCTCTCTCTCTCTCTCTCTCTCTCACTGCAACCACAGAGAGAACCCAAGGACAAAATTTAAAGTAAAATAAAGGAGGAGGGCTACTGAGGTATTACTGACAACAAATATGAAAAGTTTGGGAGTGCATAGAGCTCTTTGAATGCCTCTTCTGCTCTGCTGAACAGTTTTGAGGTCGAGGATCTGGAAGACATCTTTATACCACAGGAAAATTAATCCCCCCTTATCTTAGTGTGGAATAATAATAAACTGAACTATGTTCTCCTTGTTCCAGAGCAAGGAAAAAAAAAAACTACCTTCTACCTTATCAGAGATGGTTTTTAACACTTGATCTCCAGATCAGCTAAAATCGAATGTTATTAAAATAGAAAGGGCATATTTCAGTAAAATTGACATTTTAAAATGTCAGTGGTTAATGAAAGCCACAGTCTCTTTTATTGATAATTCTTTTTTTAGGAAGAATTTAGGACAAAATTAAACTGTCATGACATACTTCTTGGTCTACTAAATATAACATGAACTTTGTATTTAGTAAAACTTGACAAAATCAGATTAGAACTTTGCCATATAGTTTGAGTTATCAAAATATGAAGTCAGATTAATTTTATAACCATAGAAACTTAAAAATTGGAAATTCTAATTTTAGACATTAGAAGTGGCATGACCGAAGTTTTATGGTGCCCATTTCTTCAGGATGCACAGTTACTACAGTTAGCGTTTATCTGAATTACTGATGTTTCATAGTGGCAAAGAATGGAGAACTCCACCTAGGTATTTGAATGGGTTGTTGGTCATGAACGTAAGTAGAAAATGCACATCTTTCTATGAGTATTTATTATAGGCTGATAACTGTGGGGCATTTTTGCATCTATGAGATGCCATATTATTGGTGGCTATTGTCTCTAAAAGGTTAGCATTTGCTCTGAAGGTAAGACATGTTAGAAGTAAAGATACCTATGAAAAATAAAGAAAAACTGTGGAGAGAGGAGCAGCAAGTGAGTGTCATAGATTAAAGGCAATGTCAGTAAAGTGATGGCCACACAGAGGTGACAGCTGTGAGGAGTATTAGATATCACGGTCAGGCAGGGACCTAGTGATGGATCCATCACTGGAAAAGGGCAACCAATAATGAAAGAATGCAGAGAAGCCCTACAGGTGGAAAGAGTGGAACGAAAAGAGCTTTTCACTACATGTAATAGCTTAGAGGCGAATGATGGCCAAACCATAGAGCTCGGTGTGTGTGTGTGTGTGTGTGTGTGTGTGTGTGTAGACATTTATGATAACAGTAATCCTTCTGGACCTCTAGAGAACAATAATTATATTTCCCTGACATTAGCAATGATTACTCTCCATATGTTTATAGTCGCATTGATGGATATTCTGAAATATCCATGATGTGATCAACAACAGTCTTACTCTTACCTCATGAACCATCTTCTGGTTCGTGGCTACTGATGCTCTTGTGGCCACTGGCATTTTTGTTCTTTTCATTCCTCCTCATGCTCAGATGGCTACCAACAGATTCAGCGCCTGGACAAAAATCAAACATCTGAAAATATAATCATACAAGAACTGACAGAATAGTAATGTGACCAAAACAAAATCACTTTTAATGGTAATTTGGTAAATGACTGCAGATTGCTATTCTCAGAGATTCATTGAAGTATTTCTGGGAGTACATCAGTAATAATACGCATTTGTCTCTTTTTATTTAAATGTTGTGTTTGGGCCTGCGTATAGTGCTGAATAAATATTTGTGAGAAGAATGAAATAAATGTTTGCAGAAACCATTCATATTTTAAATATGTGAAGGAAGTTTTTTTTATTGCTCATTTTGTCAATAATCAATTATGAGTGCCTGCTGTATAGGGGCACTATCAGGAGTACTGGGGACAAACAGACAAATAAAATATTGTGTCTGTTCATAAAAAGACAATTAAAATATAGGGTAACAATCATCATGATGGCTATATGTCCACAGCAGGCTCCTAATCCTGTTGATGAGGCAGGGCTTCCAAGAGGAGTCTTGCAGATGCTGAGAGGGAGGGAGGTGATCCAGGTGGGGAATAGTTATTAATAAAAGTCCAGAAGAAATTTCAAGGGAGAGAACGCAAAGATGAGATTATGAAAACTGGAATACGCTGGGAATGGTGGCTCGCACCTGTAATCCCAGTACTTGGGAGGAATGCTTGAGTCCAGGAGTTTGAGACCATCCTGGGCAACATGGTGAAACTCTGTCTCTACCAAAAATACAAAAATTAGCCAGGTGTGGTGGTGCATGCGTGTAATCCCAGCTACTTGTGAGGCTCAGGTGGTAGAACCGCTTGAACCCGGGGAGGTGGAGGTTTCCATGAATGCCACTGCACTCCTGCCTGGGTGGCAGAGCTAGACCCTGTCTCAAAACAAACAAATAAACAAAAAACAAAAACTGGATAAAGAAAGATCAGCTCAGATAGGAGTCCATACCACATTATTAAGGATTGGAGTTTGGCTTTTTTTTTTTTTTTTTTTGAGATGGAGTTTCATTCTGTCACCCAGTTTGGAGTGCAGTGGTGCAGTCTTGGCTCACTGCAACCTCTGCCTCCCGGGTTCAAGTGATTCTCCTGCCTCAGCCTCTTGAGTAGCTGGAATTACAGGTGTGTGCCACCAGGCCTGGCTAATTTTTGTATTTTTAGTAGAGATGAGGTTTCACTATGCTGGCCAAGCTGGTCTCAAACTCCTGACCTCATGTGATCCACCCACCTTGGCCTCTCAAAGTGCCGGGATTACAGGCTGGCCAGGCTGGTCTCAAACTCCTGACCTCAAGTGATCCACCCACCTTGGCCGCCCAAAGTGCTGGGATTGCATACGTGAGCCACCGCACCTGGCCTAGATTTTCGCTTTTGTCTTGAAGATTACAGGGAGTTACTTCAATAGGTCTGAGCTTTGGAAAGATCTCCCTGGCTAAGGCACATGGCAAATGGATTGAAACAGAGCAAAGCTAAAACCAGTAAACTCTTTAGGAGACAGTTACAGTAATTCAGTCAGGAAATAAATCACTGAGCTAAAACAGTGGCAAAGGGATGGAAAAAAGTAGACCTTGCAGGATTGGATGTATGGGTAATGTCAACCACTTCAAGATTGTCAGCTTGGGCAGCAAGGTGTATAGGGCTGCTGGTCACTGAGGCAGAGAAGACTGGGCCAGGAGCAGGTTTGAGAAGGGCATTGGCTTAGGAAAGCACTGAGCATGTTTAAATACTAAAGAACTAGTAGAAAAGAAAAACATTTTTTCTTAAAAATATTATTTAATAATTGCTCTTAAAGAAAAAAACCCTTAGTTTTTTAGAGATATATCTGCATTTTAAATCATATTTATATTTATTTCTTCTTCCTCTTTCCTTCTTCCTTCCTTTCTTATCTTCTGGTAGAGAAGATTAATTTTATGTGGACCTAAGTGTGATTTATAAACCTCTGACTGTAAAGATTAAACACATATAAACATCAGCTGAGTGTATTTACTATAGCTTATCATTGTACAGATGAGAGCACCAAAGTTCAAAATGACAGCTGATAGTGTCCATCTAGAATTTATTTCTAGCTGCATGTAGCTAATAGCAATGGAGCTTAGAGGACATAAGACCACATTAACATAATTTTAGAAGAATGAAATAACAGCATTGACTTTCTAATATATTTATGACTGTATTTCCAGAATTTTTGATTGCTTATAAAGTGATTTTGTTTTCAGAAGAAAAGTAGGGCAAGATTGAAAACTTGAAAATAGTTCTCCCATTTTCCAGAGAAAACAAATGATATATATTCAGGATATTTATTTCAGTATGAATAATATGTGAAGGGTCATAAATAATTCTTTATACCTTGAAGTGTATAGATACATTTACTCTAAAGACATCCTGAAATAAAACCCAAGTGAATGAAGTTGGACAATGAAATTCAAGTTCTTTTTGGAGATCTAAGTTTTCTGTCTTTGACATAAAATGAATTTAGTCTATTTATCATTCCATAATTGTAGTGCCACTGTTCTTGACTAAATGCACACTCATCATGCTGTTTAAAATAATAATATATTTTACAGTCACTCTCTGATGTCGGTGCAACACAACTGCAAGAGCCTAGTTGACTCCATGTTTTAACGTAGTACAAGAAAATCAGTTATCCTCATAATAAATCCGGTTTAATTGGTAATTCTAAAATAAATACTCATATATGCGCTAGTTGAACCAGCATCAGATATTTAGTTTGAACTTAGGTTTGTTATTGACTGATGAATGCCTGGCTGCTGCCTGGAAGTGTATTTTCAATGTCTGTGTCTCCTGCTTAATTTCAAATGTCATATGTGTGTATTTTGTAGGGAAAGTAGGATTTTAAACTATTTTGAAACCAATAGATTTAAATATTTGAGTATAGGATTACACAGAACTGGACTCTGTGTTACAGTTGAAGAAATCTTTTGGTAATGACAAATGTATCAAAACATTTAAATCCATACGTTGATGCCCAAAAAGTTTATGAAAGGTTGTTATTTCTCTAGAACCTCTATTGTGAGTATACAAACTGAACATATAAATATATGTAGCTTAATGCCTGTGAACTTTCAAAGGAAAACACTGGCCAAATACTAATAGAAATAAGTAGTAGGAGAGGATGAATGAATATTTATTTGCTAGACTTAGTCATGAATAGTTCATTGGGGCTTCATGGCAGCATTTGCTTAATAGTAAGACATTATTTGGGGGGGTTGATTATAAATTCTCATTAATACAATACTCCCGTTTTTCTTGTCTAGATGCTCAAGCAGTGTGTCTAACTACCGTGGCATGTGAGTCCTCTTTGATAGATAGGTCTGGACAACCATGGCATGCAACACATAGAACATAGCTGGACAGCCTTCTCCCCAACCTACCATGAACAGTCACACCTCTTCTAAGATTGTTGTTCTTCTGGGCACCAGACTTTGCCCATTAACTGATCAATTCTCATGCTATGCACCATTCATTTTAAAATCACCTTAAATGAGTACTTTTCAGATTATCTTGATCAGCTGGTTGCCAGATGGAAACTTACTAGAAGTGTTTATACACTGGCTTAGGCTTCAAAAAATAGCTATTATAGTCAGATTGTAATGAAGCCCCCGTCTTGCTTTTTCATTTTAATCACTTGACTGTCTCTTCAAAAAAGCTGTGGGGAAGCCCCTGCTTTAGTAGTTAACCAGTTTGGGGGGATTCTGTACACACATTTTGTCTTCAAAATAAGTCGGGGTTCACAATGGCTAAATTGTTTTATTCACGTTGCCTTTCAAAATACAGTCCGATATGACAGAACATAGAATTAGTCAAGTGGCCCCTTAGGCTTGCTTTGGCCACCCTACACTTCTGTCCTCATAATCTCTTTAATGTCAGTCAGCAACATTTATTGAGTGCCCACTTTGTGCTGGGCATTGTGTGGAGTAGCCTTCAGAAAGCTACACAAGCTGTTAGCACTGTTTATTAAAGAATGTTGTCCTTCATGTACCAGAAGTCAAGAGGCAGCAGTCTGGAAAGAAAATAATAGCTGGAAGGAATGTAAAATTAAATTGGTTAATTGATGTTTGTGGGCACATGAATAACTTGTTTGTGGGCACATGAATAACTTGGTGATATTCATTTTGATTAATCTGTGTAAAGCATAAACAGTAAAGTCATTTATATTGACCCCAATTAGAAAAGTTATGCCGCATGTCCATATAGGGAATTTAGTGTAGATCCATAAGTTACGCAACAGTTTTCCTGATTGATCAGCTATAAACAGGGCCAATTTGTAAAAATCATTATGTGTTTAACTTTTAGTCAAATAAATTGTATTGAATGTACCCAAACATGGAAGAAAATAGCATGCTGCCTTGCTTATTGCACGGAATGTTCCAATTTTCTTTCCACAGGTCAGTAATTCCCAAAGACAGGAGAACTTGTCCTTGGATTCACGTGACTATGTGGGCATCGAGAATTCTGCATGCAATAGGGATAACCTAACATTAATTTAATTAGATAAATGCATTTGAGTGAAACTATCAGTCTTGAATTATAGCTGCCATGGTCAAAAATGGGGAGAAGGACAGACAGTAATTGAAGCAGATTTCTAAATTCAGTGAAGATATCATAAATCTTACATATTAATGATCATCTGAAAAATATAAAGTGTTGACTAAATAGCGTGTTAGGATAGTTTTTTTGCACATGATAGTTTAGATTAAGAGAAACTCTACATGACCTTTTTAAATTTGTGTGATATTCTTGAATAACCCTTGGATCTTGGAGGAGAGAAAAAAATTTAATTCCATGACTCTGAGTGAAACATTCTGATTTGCCACTTTAAAGACTCATGGCAATTTTTTTTTTTTCAGTCTTTTTAATATGATAGCACTAGCCCTTTAAGAATAAATTGGTCAGCTGGGCCCAGTGGCTCACATCTGCAACCCCAGCACTTTTGGAGGCTGAGGCAGGTGGATCACTTGAGGTCAAGAGTTTGAGACCAGCCTGACCAACATGGTGAAACCCCGTCTCTACTAAAAACACAAAATTAGCCAGGCGTGCTCGTGCACGCCTGTAGTCCCTGCTACTTGGGAAGCTGAGGCAGGAGAATCACTTGAACCCAGAAGGCAGAGGTTGCAATGAGCCGAGATCATGCCATTGCACTCCAGCCTGGGCAACAGGAGCGAAACTCCATCTCAAAAACAAACAAAAGAAAAGCATAAATCAATCAAAACATTTGAAGGAAAATAAAGCTAGCTTACACAGTTGATTTGCAAAGACTTGTCTTACAAAATCCTATAAAGCTGTCCTGCAAAGCCAGTTTGGGAGAGTAAGAATGTTTCCAGGTGACAGTTAGTTTACAGTTGTGACACGTAAAAGATGTGGCAGGGTTTAAGTGAGGCTAACACTCAGTAAAGGTGGAATAAGAGTGAAATGGTCCTCACCTTGAAAAAGAGCTCCTGGATATCGACAAAGAGTCTGTCATATGCCACAGAGGTGTTTTCATCCTCCTTGTGAGTCTGCCAGGGAAACGCTACTGAGCAAAGCCAGCCCAGAGAATGATAAACCATGTGATTCCTATCCTTTTTTTCCTCATGCAAATGGACTAAATAGGTGACCACCTTCAACTGTGGCCTTGTGTTAGGTGTGTGTTCAAATGTTACACATTCTGTGTCATAGAAGTGAAAAACTTCAGAGCTGAAAGGGATCCAACAACCGTCGAATCTGATTTTCTTTTTTCAAAAACAAGAAAACAGAAGCTCAGATTTGATAAAGGTTATAAAAGTCCACACAGACAAATTCATAGTGGAATCAAAACCTGGGATTAGTAAGTCCTAGCTAAGAGATCTTTTCAAAACTTCACTTCAGGAATTGTGATCTAACCCTTTAGGTTAAATGATGGAACTGAGACAGTTATTTCTTCTCCAAGGTGTTAGTTTCCTGATGGTTCTGTAATCATGACTTCTTATTTAAAAGGTGAAACTTAAAACTGCAGCGAATGATTTTTAGATTTGCTGTCATAGGGACTTCAGCAGTAACTTTCAGAAGATTAAAGCTGAGAAGCTAGCCTTTGTTCTCAGTCCTTAATCGCTTTTCTCTTATGATGGATTTGAAACACAGCAATACAGATGAAATAATAACAGTAAAAGTGCCTGGGAATTTAAGAAGATATTGCAAATATGTCACGTCATGGAGGCTTTGAATTTCACTTTCTAAGTCATGTATCAAATTCGAGTATCCTGCTCTAAGTGTGGTCAAACATGCAAATATTTGCTTTCTGAGTAATTTGCCCTAATGACTTTGAAGCATTTTTGAAAAACAGTGGTGACATTGTTCTGCCCTGGCAGAAAGCATATTCCTTGTCAGATGTCCACAGAGATCCCGACTGTCTACTGGCAGATTATTAAAGGATGCTGCTGCATTGTATTTGCTAAGCTTTCCTTCAGTTTGACAAAATGTTATGTATATAGGTTGTCACATCACCCAAGCTTCTGTGCCAAACCTGTCTGGCAGTCACTCTGAGTTAACCACTGGAAGATAGAACTAGAGATGTTTTAACTTCTGAAATAAGGTCCTCTTCTGCAGACTCCTTACGCTTTTATTTTTTGTTAGAAAGTATCCAATCATCGGCAAAGTTTGAAGTGATCGCACATAGGAAGCTGCTCATTGGAAATTCTGTTTTCACAACTACGATGTTTTCCGGGTTCCAGGTTGATAATTTAAATCTGTTCAGCCAGAAAATAGGAAATTTCAGCCATCACAGTAGCCCAGGTGTTTGTATTTGTCTTTCCTTGGCCCGTCCCTGTTTGGTCACTAAGCTTTAGCAGTGGGGTTCAGGGATCACTCCATGGCATATTTGGGGCAGTGTTAATCATAGGAGTATGGATTTTATATTCATCAAGCAGAAAGTTTCTTTATTGGAGAAAGCATGAGATGATTTCCCCCGAGATGAAGAAAAAGAAAGAGGGGTAGAAGAAAACAAATAACTAGTCATTTAGGGAAAGTGTCTTCCAACAGTTGTCAGCATGTTACTTGGTTCGTTCATAGTCTCTGTGGTTTTTTCCTTCTTAACAAAGCACTGTAACTTGTTGTCTAGGAAGATTTACCCCAATGGTGTTAACCTTTTTTTTTTAAAGGCCAAAAGTGAGGTTTATTGAAATTCTGGAAAAGAAATTATATATTTGTCATACTTAAATATGTTTAAAATTATTAAATCTGTTCCTGTTAATCTGCAAAAAAAAAAAAAAAAAAAAAAGAAGAAGTTTAGGTCAGTGTAGTCCAGTTAAATATTGATATTATGAATTGCGCCCCTATCTGTGGCTGCCTTTTATTCATTTACCTCACAAACATTTAATACTAGGGTGCATATTTAGGTATGTGAGGACATCGGTCAGAGAAAACAGGCATATCTTGTAAAGAGCGGGAGCTGATAGTAGTCGCAACCTTATTCAAAAAGATACTAACACAAATTAAGGGACTAACAACAAAGGTGTAATGAAGCCTTGCAGAAGAAAGGAAAGCTTTAAGATGAGCTTTGAAGGAGACAGTGAACATGGACTGGTGGAGAGGGGGAAGGCATGCTTGGCGGAAGAAGTAAAATTAAAGGCGTGGTGGTGGAATGGGTAATGTATTAATGAGACAGAAAGATGCCAGGAAACAATTCGAGCTGTTAAAGCACAGCAAAATTATTCATCTAGCACTAGGGGCATCTCCCAAATCTGCTGTGGTGAAATATTCCTTTACCATGTGTAAGCACGAGTTTCAGACCTCAGCTCCAGAATGAAGTGAGGAGACTAGAGGTAATTTTTAGGATTTACAACCAGTGTTTTAAGTGGACATAATTCTATTTTGAAGATTCTATTGAATGTTTTAAAATAGTACACTAATTCCAAAAGTGGGTGTGGGGGAGTGCATCTCTTTCAATAGCTGGAAAAATCTTGGTTGGCATTCTTTGTTGTGGGTTTATATTCTGAATAAAATAGTTCATATATATTCAAGAAGAAGCACCTATTATAAGACTTTGTCTACCGCAGACCTTCTCCAGGTTCTAAGAACCTTATGGAAGGAGACAAAAAGGTTAAAACCACATCTTTGTAAAATAATTTATAAATACAGCATTAAACATTATAGCCTACTTAATTTCTACAGTACATGGTTCAAATATGTGGAAAATTTGATGAGAAACTACCATATTATGATGAATCATTAGTCTATATAAAATTATTCAGGCAACATGAAAGGCTTTGCTTGCTGTATCCCGGCCAACAGTCTAACCTTGTTACTGATTTTGAAGCATCATCTTTGTGAATACTTTCACTTAAAACTTTAACATTTAAAAGGTTTAGATTATGCTCCTTTAACATGAATGGTGAAATGTGCCCCCTTCTATTGTTGTCATAATATTGTTGGTTCAGTCAGTAATTTTTAAAACCTGATTTTAAGAGATGCCTTCACCTATAGCTGGGAAGTTAAAGTAATTTCACTGAATACTGGCGATGCCTCAGAAACTGGATTGTAAGGATAGGAACTTTATAATAAGCAAGATACTTAAGGCTCATAAACTCTGGAATGAAGAGTTATTCAAAACCAGATTGACAAAAAAGCAGCGTGGGGCCCTGTGGAAAGCAACAATACAAAAATGTCCTTCTCAGATTTGAGTGTTTAGGGATTTGTGAACTCAAATGTGAGAAAGGTATTTCAGGAATGTTATTTTTAATTTTTTTTTTTTTAATGGCAAATGGTTTTTAGCTTTTAAAAGAAAATGACACATTGGAAAGGAAAATTCTAGTCTATCAAATGTAATATGGTTAGTTTCTAAATATCTTCCACATCCTGTTTTCCCCAAATAATTGCTTCCAATTCAATACTTTTTTTAGACATTTAACATTTAATTTATAGTATGTGGATGCATAATACAAAATCTAAGTCTGGACCCTACATTGAGTAGTTTAAAATGATTTGCAAAACAAGCTGTATATACATGCAAATAACACATGAGGAAGGATAGGACTAATATTCAAATAATTATGTATAATAATATTTATATTAATATATGTTATATGGTTTTATAAACTGTATACTAGCTAAAGTATATAATATATAAAATTTTATATATAAATATATAGTTTTAAATATACATATGTAGTTTTAGAGGAAACCCTAATGGAGGAATAAAGCTTAATCCATATTAGTCCATCACAAAGCTTTGATTTTGATCATAATTAGCTTCATACAGCATATCTAGTGTATATTTGCTATGCTCATCTCGGTGGGAAACAATTTCTTCCAAAAATCTGTAATATGATTTCAAAGATTGGATGGTGTTGAAAGCCATCTTGATTATTGTTTGTAAAGCTGGGGAAAACATTTTCAAAATACTAAAAATTAAAACGAATTATAAATGAATCAACATGTTTGCTCTGATGTGGCACAATCATGAATAATGACAAACTACACAATTATAAAAACCAAAGTTTCTATACCGGTGTCAGGTGAGCCATTTGATGGATATGTTTCCAACGAATATTACATGTTAAAAGAATGCTAAAAGGATGGCTAATTGTTTTCTGTGACAATAATGAGAAAGATAGTGTACATAAGCCAAGTAGTTTCCACTTGGTTGAAGCAATTACAAAAATAATTTTTATCTGTTCTGCTGATAAAGCAGATTCGTTGAAATATTTAGTATTGTGTGAATAAGAGACAGAGAAGAGGGAAATAAAAAGATTCAAAAGCATTCATTGAGCAATGCAAAAATTCTCATATATAGAGACATTTTACCCAGCAGGAACTTAAGTCCATGTGTGAGGCAGGCTGCTTGCATGGTGAAAAACAAAACAACACCGCCCCCTCCCCTGCTCTCTGTCTGGCTCACCCCCCTCACTCCATTGACATGCATAGCTGGCCTGGTAGGTGTAAAAATAGACTGGCAGCGCCTGCACTGGAAATGGTCACTGAATGCAGCCTGCAGTTGCCGGGGGTTTTGAGTTCTCTCTGACACCAGCAAGCCAGCCAGCAGATGGGGAGAACTGGTGAGGGGCGTGTAAGGGAACTGAGCAGAGGAGCCAAGGATCATCTTGATGAATTGCCCACATTAGTGTACCCCTGGGAGCCCTGGACAGAGTGCAGAGGGCAAGGACGGGCCCACTGACAGCAGTAACTGTAGAGCTGAGATGGGGAATGCAGCCCTCTGCTCTTCTTGCCATGCGGATAAGAGCATAAGAGCACAAGGAAACATGCAGGAATTGGATAAAACCCCAGACTACTATGGCTGTAACAGTGAGGACGTCAAAGAACCTGGGGTGTGGGTAAGTTTTAGGCCACAAAGGAGGAGGAAGGGAGGACGGTGGCATAAGAATCAACAGTAGACCTCATTGGTCAAACCTCTAAACTTCCTGGAAGGAAGTTGACAGAATAAAGCCAATGTGATCAAACCACCTGACTACCTCTGATCAAGTGGCATGCTGTTGCTTCCTCTTCATGTTATGCAATGCCACATGTTTGTTTTTTCTCAGTTGTCTTTAACTCTGAGCTGACATTTGGGAATGAGCAATGTCGCTGTCTCTTTAATTTGGAATTTTGTCCAAAGGTGGACATATGTATTATTATAGAGTGACTTTCAGCAATATTGCAGAGATTCACTCACGTTCAGTCTGTCAAATTCTTTCGCCTATTTATTCATGTGTAGTTCGTTTCTCACTAAGTCACGGAGCATTTTTTTTAAGCATACGCTCACTTAGTATCACAGCTCCAGCCTAAAAAGGTATTTACCTCTAATATTTGGCTAACTTCAGTGAAGAGGTCCTTAAATGCTTTTCTTGTTATGATAATAATAGTTTGTAAAAAGGCTTAAACGTTAAACAATTAAATAAGTTGACTTTCAGATTTTAATAATTCATAGGCATGAAGTGTTCCTTAAAATGGGTACAAAGGCTTATTGTGATTATTTATTTATTTATTTTTTGGCCAGGAATCTCTGAAATATTTGGATTTTCATATTTGCTGGAGAATAAAGTTTATCTTTGATCTTTCAGTTCCAGGAATTTGACCTTATTGCAAGTTATTTATTTGCATGAAAATAAATAGCTGGTTGCATGGTTTGGCTGAAACTATGAAACTAAGATATGTAGGATTTCTGAGTAAGAGAAGCAGAGGCGTTTGTACTTGTTATGTACTTGCCTGTTATTTCCAGGAGTGAGAACAGCGTCTGAGGCATAGGAGATGGTGCTCTGCTCTCTTTGGCTTTTACTCTGATCTGGAACAATGTCATTATTTCTTAGCACTGAAACTCTGTCAGACCATAGTGAAACTAAAACCAAAACTAAGAATTTATCAACAAAAACAACATGAAGAGCAAATATTTGCAGTTGGCAGTGAACAGAAAGCCCTGTCGTGAAAAAGAGGACAGTAGTTCCGGCATGGAAGTCACCGTAGTCAAAAACGAAGTAATAGAAAGGTGGGGAGGGAAGCAGTCCCGGGGAAAGGAGATCACCCACCGTTAACAACCGCATAGGCGAGGTTTGTAACCAAGAACAGTAACGTTTCTCCTGGATTATGGTTTCCACTACCCACATCCACCCAGCAGAGCCTCTCCGGATTTCTCAGAGCAGTCACTTCTAATGCAGCTTTCTGAACTGAGAGGACAAAAAGTAACATTACTATTAGTTGAGGGCCACAAAAATGAGTGTATTTTTAAAAATATACAATCTCATTTCTCTGAATTAATTAACATAACCTGTTAGTGATTGAATAAAATCTTCTGCTAAAGGTTTTATAGACTGGAGTGTATCATGATTGGTGTGACATTGGAAAGGTGTGGTAGAGGTGGAAGTGGACCTGTTTTTTACTTTCAGAAGTGATATTCTGGCCAGAATTTTTCCACTTTGGCCATGGAGAAAAAAAAAAGTTAATGTTTAACTTAATACCAAGCATGACTTAAGCAAAACATGTGGTTCTAGATAGTTTAAGTTGGACTTTATGTCTTCCAAATGAGAACGTAAGACTCACAAACGTATGTCAGGGTTTTCCTCTGAAATGTGGTTGCCTTTTACGTAAATCCTTAAAGGACCACAGATCTGCTCTTATCACAATTGTCTTGGCAGCTCCAAAAAAGAGGAAGCATGCAGGACAGGAGAGAGTTAAGAACAAAATTCAGCTGTTTTTAAATTTTTATTTAGTCCTGGTGATGCTTCTAAATTTTTAATCACAGAGGGGAAAACTGCATCATCTCATTATTTTTCCATGTTCATGTATGCAGATGACTGGTGGGTGTATTCCAAGTTCACTTGTGAAAGAAGCAGCTCTTGGAGATGCCTTACAGACTCTGCCCTGGATCCTAGGGTGGCTCTGACCACGAGTCAGCAAGGCCTTGTAGGGTCCAAGTAGGCTCCAGAGAGAAGGATTCTTGACCATGTTTTGATAAAGTGCAATTGAGAACAGCATAAAAAATGTATCTTTGCTTTATGGTCTTCTTTTGGCTTGTATTTTTGTGATGACATCATTTATAAATTTGCATATTGGTCTAAGTATACTCTGTATTTTTCTTACATTGAGATCATGTATTTCTATTGTGGTTTCTTTAGCATAACAAATTAATTTGCTTTGTCCCAAGAGCAAAACCATAAATGTGATGCTTTAATATAGACATTTTTTAGGTTACCTATCCTAGCTGATTTTCAAATTGTCACATCCTTCTCTTTTTACCAGTTTACTCTCAGAAATTCTTATTTTATTGGTTCATTTGTTTTTAACAATTTTTCCCAATTGTAGTAGAGAATTTCAGGTTTTTCATATGAGCTTTTTCATTATTCTATAAATGTTCTTATTGCTTTAGACCATGAACATGAATTCTGGTCTTATTATGAAAACAATTCAATACTTTTCTGCTAGCTGACTCAAAAGATAGTAAGTCAATCAGCAAATGTTCACTGAGCTAGGTACAGTTTTGAATGCTGGCCATTTAACGATGACAAGACAGAGTTGCTGTGATATTGGGAGACAGACTTTCAGCATATATATGGGGGGATGAGGAAGCATGGTGCTTAACTGAGAGGGGAATGTACTCGGCACATGTTTAAGGCACAGAAGGATGGTTAGCATGACAGAAATGTAGTGATCAAAGAAGAGGATGGATGGCAACGAGGTATGACAGGCAAGCATGGGCCTACCTTGGCAAAAGTTTGATTTCTTTCTAAACATAATTGAGTCTTGGAAAAGGATTTGGGATTTCATTAGAAGCACAGTGGGAAGCCTCTGGAGAGCTCTAGACCAGGAAATGGTAGGACTTCATTTATGCTTTGAGAAAAATCTCTCTCCCTTTCTCCCCATCTCTTCCTCCCTCCATTTCCCCCTCCCTTTCCTTGGTGAAGGATGAGTTGTGAAGGCAGCAAGAGAAAAAGAAGGGAGACCAGTTTAACTGGTTTCAAGGTTTGCAGCCCTGAGGTGAATAAGGATGGAGGATTGGATTAGGATGTTAACAATGGAGGTGAGATTGTAATCAGATTCAGGATGTATTTTTGTTTTTATTGAAGGATTTTGGGGAGATTATAAAAAAATAGAGGGGTGTGTGAGAGAGAGAATGAGTGAGATGATTCCTTATCTATGAAGCATATCAGTATGTCAAAAGAGTTAAACTTTCCTTCAGTTTTGAACTCTAAAAGAATATAAATTAGTTTAAATGGTATAGTATTGTCTTCTGTAACAGTTTTATAAAAGATAAGGACATTTTGTTAATATGGTTACTTTTGATATTAACCCTAATAAGAGCCAAAAGTATAATGGAAATTACTCTGGTAAAGCATTTCAAAAAATGCAAAATGATGTAGAGATGGTTATGTAATTTTTAGATGATTTATTTAAAGATAAAGGCCTGGCATGGTGGCTCGCATCTGTAATGCCATCACTTTGGGAGGCCGAGGCAGGCAGATCACTGGAGCCCAGGAGTTCAAAATAAGCCTGGGCATTGTGATGAGACCCTGTTTCTACAAAAAATACAAAAATAAGCTGGGTGTGGTGGTGCACACCTGCGGTCCCAGCTATTCAGGAGGCTAAGGTGGGAGGATCACCCAAGCCTGGGGAGGTAGAGGCTGCAATGAACTTTGATCATGCCACTGCACTCCAGCTTGGGTGACAGGGAGACCCTGTCTCAAAAAAAAAAAAAAAAAGAAAAAAAAAAGAAAGAAAGATTCAAAGAAGAGAAGACATGGCTTTCATTCTCTAGGAACTTACAATCTAGTTTCAGAAACAGGGCTTACCCACATGTAATCAATCAACTATAAAAGGTAGGAAAGAATTCAGTGGCTGCATGAGTGATGAAATGAGCCATTATAGGATGGCCAAGAAGGAGGGGATCAGTGCAGGCCTCAGTGCTCTGGGAACACCTCGTGGACAGAGCTAATATTTAGCTGATATGGTGCAGATCAGCTGTTCCAGTTGTTTACAGCTTGAATTGCTTTCACACAGGCTAATTAAGCAGCTGTTACTATGAACCCACCAAGCTGCCCCTTCTGAGGCTAGCAGGACCCCATCCTCAGGATTTCCCAGCCTACTCCCATCCTCTAAAGAAGCAAACAAAAGAATAATACCTGAACTGGCAAGGGGCTTCCAGAACCACCCCCATCTAGTGCTGTGGCCAGTGTCCATTGGGAGTGGTTGGTGCCTGAGCTGAACTGGTTGTTAAATATTTTTAATATCCATCCTGCCAGTGGAGAAGGTGGAGCCTGAAGCAGATCTTGGAAGCAAAATACAATCTGGGTTCCTGTTGGGAAGAAAGTACACTTGTGCCTTCAGTAAGCATGTATTGAGCCAGGCACAAGCCTACCAAGATGAGTAGGACATGCAACCTTGGCTTGAAGGAGTGTAATCCAGGGATGGCCAAAGCAGGACTTTGAATATTGTGTTCCCATGTCCTGAGAAAGCACAGGGAATTATAGAGTACTTCAGGATTAGAACTCAGCCTCAGAGGGTCACAGAAAAGTTAAGTCCTGAAGCATTACGGTAAGTTTGCATACTCAGTATTGGACTCATTAGAAAGACTGGGAAGAAGTGGCTGTAATACCATTTCTATTGGACATTTGTGGAACCCCCAACACTTGGATGAGGCGCATAGGCTAAGGTTGTCAAGAGATTCATAAGTCAAGATTTAGAATTTGAACTATATACTAGTGAAAGGCCATTGACCAAAGGCTGTTTTAGGAGAATCAATTAGGTTGTAGTCTGCATATCATAAGCTCTATTTTCTTTGAAGTGCCTACCAGCTAATAGGTACTCAGTAAATATTTGTGGAAAAAGATGAATGAATTAATGACTAGGAAATCACCCAAAGTAGCAAATCTATTTATGGGCATTTTCCCACTGCAGGTGACATGCCCCCAGATGAAACCAGAGGCTGCCAACATTGAAAAGGTGATGGAAGCACAAAAACACTTCTAAAAACTGTAAAGACGTTGGTAACTAAGAAGTTTTAATTATAACCTTCTGCTCAAAAAAGGAATGTACCCTTACTGCAATTACACACATTACTGGTTGTCATAGTTATTTTGTGTAGCTACAAAAGAATACCCGAAGCTGGGTAATTTATAAAGAAAAGAGGTTTATTTGGATCACAGTTCTGCAAGCTGTACAAGAAGCATGGCACCAGCACCTGCTTCTGGTGAGGGCTTCAGGAAGCTTCTGCTCATGGAGGAAAGGGTAGGAGAGCTGGTGTGTACAGAAACCAAGGGGAGGTGCCAGGCTATTGTTAATGACCAGCCATCAGGGGAACTCTTACAAGAACTAATACGGCAAAAACTCACTCCTTATCACCAGGATGGCACTAAGCCGTTAATGAGGGTCCACCTCCATCATCTAAACACCTTTTATTAGGCTCTGCCTCCAATACTGGGGATCAAATTTCAACTTGAGGTTTGCAGAGTCAAATATTCAAACCATAGCATTGGTATAAAATATATGTATAAAACATATTTACTGTAGAAAGTAGTAGATATTTTCTTGAATTGTTATTCTCTATATCAAGTTGTACATAAAATGCAATGGTTACATTTTAAAGAAATTTGGTGAATGTAGGCTGGGCTCCATGGCTCACACTTGGAATACCAGCACTTTGGGAGGCTGAGGTGGGAAGATCACTTAAGCCCAGGAGTTCAAGATGCCCTGGGAAACATGGCGAAACCCCACCTCTACAAAAAAAAAAAAATGTTACTGGGTGTGCTGGCACATGTCTGTAATTCCAGCTACTAGGGGGCTGAGGTGGGAGGATCACTTGAGCCTAGGAGGTGGGGTTGCAGTGAGCCAAGATTACACCACTGCACTCCAGCCTGGGTGACGGAGCGAGACTCTGTCTTTAAAAAAAAAAAAAAAGAATAAGAAGGAAAGAAAGATTACATTGTAATGTTAAGCATTATCTATTTATTATGTTTTTTACAATGAGGTATATCCAAACCAAGTATTTTTATTTACTTGAACTATGTAATAACTATATGAACTATGTAGAAGTAATAACTTTTAAATAATATCTCTTCTGCTGTATTTAATAAGATTAGTTCCACTGTCCCTATAGTAGCTTTTTCAAGGTCACCTGTGTGATGATGGAGCTGGGAATACTCTGGGGAGAGAGTCCTCTTTTCAGCTGTATTTTGCTTCCTTCCCACACAGACATCTGCTGTGCCTCTTACTCACTTTTAGTTGCTGTTTTGGATTTTATGCCCCTTTAGTCAAAACTTATTATGCCACAAGAAAGATTGACTTGTTTCCTGCATTCTTTATTTTTATTTAAGGGCTTCATTCTGAAATCTCGTGCATTTTATATCACATTTGATTGTCAAAATTTTAGGTGTTTGATTTTTCAAAGCTGACCTTGATATCATATTTGTGTGGGCTTATGTCACTATGGTAAAACTTTTTTGTGCCTTTCTGTAATACTTGCTTATAAGGAAGTAAAAATATGCTGGGCACAGTGGCTCATATGTGTAATTCCAGCACTTTGGGAGGCTGAGGCAGGAGGATCATTTGTGCCCAGGAGTTTGAGACCAACCTGGGCAACACAGGGAGACTCTGTCTCTATAATTTTTTTTTTTAAGTTTGGTGGTTTGCACCTGTGGACCCAGCTATTTGGGAGGCTGAGCTGGGAGGAACTCTTCAGGCCAGGAGACTGAGGGTACAGTGAGCCCTGTGTGTACCACTGCACTCCAGCCTAGGTGACAGGGCAAGATGCTGTCTCAAAAAAAAAGTAGTAAAAATATTACAGTGATTGTCAGAAGTATAATCATTTCAATGGTGGCTTTGAGCTAATAAATTGTTTCTTAAAGCTATGTGAAAGCCAGCTGTGTAATAGTAGAGATTATAAATTGAAACTGTGTTTTTGATGAGTTTAAGTATTGCTGACATACAGTTTATTTTAATTTCATTTTTTTTTTTTTTTTTCTCTGTATTCTTTACCATCCTCATTCATCAATGAGTTCCAGAAGGGGGCTTTGAAGTAAATCATAGGTTCTATTTGACACTGTAGCAATTTCCATATTCTAGTGCAGCAACTCCATTAAATAAACACATTGTATACTTAAATTGGATCTCTCACAAGTCACAAATTTTGAGCTAGAGCTGAAATATCTTTATATTTGCTACTTTTGTGTCATACCTTTCTAGATTATTGGCTTTCTGAAGGATATTAGAAAGCATCTTCTAAGATACCTAGTAAAACAGAAGTGCATAGAAAAATTTGTGAAAATCTTTCCTTTTTGAAAACCACTGGTTGTTAAATAAGAACTTTTCCTCAGAGTTACAAAAGAAAAAGAGTATTTTTCAGGAATAAAAGACAATGAACAATTTTATATTGGTAAGGTATACGTTTCACAGATTTGTCTATACCATCTATAATAGACAATCATTTCTTTTAAAAAATGGCTTATGATATTGAGCTTCTTATGCATTCTCACAGCATACATTTTGACAGACTAGATGATTAATGATGACATAGGCTAACGTGTATTTGGGATTGTGTAATAAATACACAGTATGAAAGGTCTAGCTAATCCTTTATGTCAGCACCTCCCAAAGTGTATTCTGTGAACTACCATCAGAAGAATCACCTGGTGTGTTTTTAAATGATGTAGATCGCTGAGCTTTACTCCAGACCTCCTGAGTTAAAATCTCAGAGGTGAGAGCCAAGAATATTTATTTAACAAGATTAAGCATAATCTCTAGGTAACCCTTAAGTGCACTTAAGTGTGATAACCACTGCTTTGTGTTGTAAGAGGCTGAGTTTACTGAAGAGTCGGGGCTGCATATGTAACATCAGCACATAAGAGCATAAAAGTAAAAGAAACCCTTCACATTTTATTAAGCTTCTTCTTATCCAGGTTAATTCAATGTATTACCAAAATTCTAATTAGTGGCAATTACAGTAGCTGAGACCACATGGGACATGTGGGAATGGAAGATGCTCTGCCAGCAAATGGGCCCTTCTGCATTTCTTATGCATCACCTTAAAAGTAAGAAAATGTCTGTGCTGTATCACAATGGAGTTTTAAACCATAGCACTTAGAACAAATTTAAGTTTCACTTCCAAAAACTAGTAATTACTGTGTACCTATATAGAGTCCTTTTATTCATTGTTTAACCTTGTCAATTTTCACTGGAAATCCAAGGACTAAGGTACTATATGACAATGTTATGAAAATGTGTCCCCAAATTTTTTAAAAGTCAGAATTTCATTCCACTGTTGAGCAGTCAGCTTGAACAGCAAGATTGTTCTGAATGATCCGATCCTCCCTCTGCCGCTCGGGCTCAAGCGATTCTCATGCCTCAGCCTCCCAAGCAGCTGGGACTACAGGTGTGCACCACCACACCTGGCTAATTTTTTGTATATTTAGTAGAGACAGGGTTATACCATGTTGCCCTAGAACTCCTGAGCTCAAATGATCTGCCTTCCTTGGCCTCCCAAAGTGCTGTGATTACAGGCTTGAGCCACAAAGCCCAACTTTAATGTAAAAAATTATTGAAGAAAACACATCAAAATATGCAGTGTTAAGTTTGATCAAGGGGATTATGGTTGCTGACCATAATTTCATTTTCTTTTATAGTCATTTTCAAATGTCATATATATATAAAATATATATATTTAAAATGTATGCATGTTGTGTACACATTTTCATAGTAGAACATTATATATGATGATCATACATAATGAAATCATCATATATAAAAATATATGTGTGGGTGACACACAGATTTGTCTACTTCCATTATATAAAGGCTAGGGAAGGCTGTATTTTACATATATATCCTTTTTAAGAGAAGGGAGATTGTAAGAGCAAAAAAGGCATGAAAGGACATAGACATTTTGTAGTTTTATACAACTACTTTTATGAAATAAGTATTTCTATGTTTCTTTAGGTTTTATAACAAGTTTTTTTTTTAAATAATCCATACTTTTTTTTTTTAAAATTTATTTTTTATTATCATACTGTAAGTTGTAGGGTACATGTGCATAACGTGCAGGTTTGTTACATATGTATACTTGTGCCTTGTTGGTGTGCTGCACCCATCAACTCGTCATTTACATCAGGTATAACTCCCAATGCAATCCCTCCTCCCTCCCCCCTCCCCATGATAGGCCCCGGTGTGTGATGTTCCCCTTCCTGAGTCCAAGTGATCTCATTGTTCAGTTCCCACCTATGAGTGAGAACATGCGGTGTTTGGTTTTCTGATCTTGTGATAGTTTGCTAAGAATGATGGATTCCAGCTGCATCCATGTCCCTACAAAGGACACAAACTCATCCTTTTTTATGGCTGCATAGTATTCCATGGTGTATATGTGCCACATTTTCTTAATCCAGTCTGCCACTGATGGACATTTGGGTTGATTCCAAGTCTTTGCTATTGTGAATAGTGCTGCAATAAACATACGTGTGCATGTGTCTTTATAGCAGCATAATTTATAGTCCTTTGGGTATATACCCAGTAATGGGATGGCTGGGTCATATGGTACATCTAGTTCTAGATCCTTGAGGAATCGCCATACTGTTTTCCATAATGGTTGAACTAGTTTACAATCCCACCAACAGTGTAAAAGTGTTCCTATTTCTCCACATCCTCTCCAGTTTCCTGACTTTTTAATGATCGCCATTCTAACTGGTGTGAGATGGTATCTCATTGTGGTTTTGATTTGCATTTCTCTGATGGCCAGTGATGATGAGCATTTTTTCATGTGTTTGTTGGCTGTATGAATGTCTTCTTTTGAAAAATGTCTGTTCATATCCTTTGCCCACTTTTTGATGGGGTTGTTTGTTTTTTTCTTGTAAATTTGTTTGAGTTCTTTGTAGGTTCTGGATATTAGCCCTTTGTCAGATGAGTAGATTGCAAAAATTTTCTCCCATTCTGTAGGTTGCCTGTTCACTCTGATGGTAGTTTCTTTTGCTGTGCAGAAGCTCTTTAGTTTAATGAGATCCCATTTGTCAATTTTGGCTTTTGCTGCCGTTGCTTTTGGTGTTTTAGACATGAAGTCTTTGCCCATGCCTATGTCCTGAATGGTACTACCTAGGTTTTCCTCTAGGATTTTTATGGTATTAGGTCTAACATTTAAGTCTCTAATCCATCTTGAATTAATTTTCGTATAAGGAGTAAGGAAAGGATCCAGTTTCAGCTTTCTACTTATGGCTAGCCAATTTTCCCAGCACCATTTATTAAATAGGGAATCCTTTCCCCATTTCTTGTTTCTCTCAGGTTTGTCAAAGATCAGATGGCTGTAGATGTGTGGTATTATTTCTGAGGACTCTGTTCTGTTCCATTGGTCTATATCTCTGTTTTGGTACCAGTACCATGCTGTTTTGGTTACTGTAGCCTTGTAGTATAGTTTGAAGTCAGGTAGCGTGATGCCTCCAGCTTTGTTCTTTTGACTTAGGATTGTCTTGGAGATGCGGGCTCTTTTTTGGTTCCATATGAACTTTAAAGCAGTTTTTTCCAATTCTGTGAAGAAACTCATTGGTAGCTTGATGGGGATGGCATTGAATCTATAAATTACCTTGGGCAGTATGGCCATTTTCACGATATTGATTCTTCCTATCCATGAGCATGGTATGTTCTTCCATTTGTTTGTGTCCTCTTTTATTTCACTGAGCAGTGGTTTGTAGTTCTCCTAGAAGAGGTCCTTTACATCCCTTGTAAGTTGGATTCCTAGGTATTTTATTCTCTTTGAAGCAATTGTGAATGGAAGTTCATTCCTGATTTGGCTCAAATTGTCCCTGTTTGCAGATGACATGATTGTATATTTAGAAAACCCCATTGTCTCGGCCCAAAGTCTCCTTAAGCTGATAAGCAACTTCAGCAAAGTCTCAGGATACAAAATTAATGTGCAAAAATCACAAGCATTCTTATACACCAGTAACAGATAAATAATCCATACTTTAATAGCTCTTCAATCAATTTGGGGGAGAAAACTTATTATGGGTACATTTCTACTAAGTTTTTACTGTGAAAAGATTAAATGTTATAATTTCTTAAAGGTGCAAGCAACATTTAAACATCAGGTGTGGTGATTAATTAAGAACAGCTGAGAGAGGTTTCATCTCTCTTGGAAGGGGTCCAGATGTAAATCCCACTCAGGGAGATATGTCAATATGAGGTAGTAACAGTCTACATGCTGTTATAGAAACAGAGGGACAAATGTTGTCTTTGAAGTCTACCATTGCTGTGAAGCTTAAAAAATTTTTTTTCTTTCCATGTTCATCATGATAATTTTGATAGAGATAGTGCTGTAGATTCACTTACTGAGTATAATATTGATACAATTTTGAAATAATATAACCATACCCTTAAAAGTCACAGCTGTTGGGTTAGCAACATTAAAGAAAAGAAATCTTGGTATTCCACAGGTGGCAATGCCACATGGTTCAAACTTTGGCCCCTGCCCCTAACCAAAAATGGGAATTGAGCATCAAGGGAGATCAGAACATTAGCGTTGAGCCAGGAATGTGGCTGTAGTAGCTTCATCCCAGGGCAGGAAGCAGCAGCCACTCCTATAAGTCAGCCAACAGTGGAAAGGTATTTAGCACTGTTGGGGGAACTTGGGGAAGTAGGAATGAATGGTGGTAATGAATGGTGGTCTCTGTGGTAAGATTTACCAGTTACCAATTTCAGGTTTCCCACTTCTTACCCCAAAATACTCAGATTAATGATTTAACCTTATGAGGCCTCAGTTTTCTCGTTTGGGAGGCTTAAGAAGATTAAATCAGATTATAAATGTGCTTGGAATATTAGTAAAGTTAGCTATTAATATTGTGGTAAAAGGCATGAGAACAAAAAAAAAGGTACAAGGTCTCATTCACTCCCTCAACGAGCTGACAGTCTAGTTGAATAGCCAGAGGGTATACACACAAAAGCAAATTGCATATTGTAGAGTCTCTTGAGTAGATGGATGACTTAAAAGAAAAAGCAAGTTTAGATGGCACGTAGAATCCTAATTTGATGTTAATGTCAGTCCATGTTGTGTAAGAAAAAATCTAAACATTTCAATGAGGAATCACTGAAACTGCGTAAATACCTATGAATCATGTAAAAATGAAGAATTGCATTGCTTGCTCAATGCACCTTTTAACAAGTGTTTATCTTAAGACAAAGTATAGTGAAAACCAGTATAAACTCAATCAAAGCTCATGTAATTAATTCTCTTACTTCAAACCATAATCAGAAGAAATGGCTTTTGGTCAGACCAAATCTTGGTAATGACTACATTATTAGTACAAAATTAGTAGTTATATCTATGAAAAAGATATTATCAGTGGAGGAAACTCAATTACTAATATATCCTACGATTATCACATGTGAAAAAAATAAACCAAATAAAAGTGGAGCATCTCCAGCTGAAGAGAAGTCTATCTTGTAGGAATGCCACAGGATTTTAAGGGAGACCCAAGTTCTCACCGCGCTGCACATTACATGCTGGGTTCCCATTCTGAAGGTTGCCAATGAGAAATGGCACAACCTAAACACCTTTTATTTGAAATTCTTAACATCTCATAGTTTCACAATCTTGCCCTTTAATTACTGAGACAATGGTAGCCTGCTACCTTGTTCTTAGTCAAGGTTAGAGATGAAGTATCTATGGTGTTAAATTGGCATTTCAACTAAGTTAAATTTGCTTAATGAACAAGGTCTTTCTGGGTACAGTTTACTGCTTTGCCAGAAAAAAGTTCTGTTATCTTTTCATATATCCCCAAATAATCTAACTCTTCTTTAAGTGATTTTTGAAGTTTACTTTTTGAGTAATTAAAGCTAGCATAATCTGTATTTATATTAACTGTTGTTAGCTTTACATAAAAAAAAAGATAAGGTAATGTCCTCCCCAAGGTTCTGTTATAATAATCATCATTATTGACTGATCTATTTTAGGCACTGAATTAGGTTTTGGGTATTCTAAAAATTATAAGGCATGGTTTCTACCTTCAAGTGAAGTGAAATTTTGTTCTGGAAATGGGATATATGACTTCCTTTCTCTTTCTCTTTCCTTACACACACACACACACACAAGTTTATATTATATTACAGGTAGATATTTGTATAGAAATGTATATGTAAAATGAAATATATAGATTCCCTATGACTGAAGAGAGATACATTTTGTATACACAGTAATTATAAAGAAAACAACCTCTCTCCTTTGTATCTTGGCCAGAATAATTTTGACATACCAATGATCTCTTTCATTTAGAAGGTTAATTAATCTTACTGTAATTGCAGGGGATATTGAAATATATTACCGCATGTTTTACATTAAAAAATACTGAGTAGTCAGTAATTCGCCTTTCATGGATAATTTATACATAATTAAAGCTTATATATTGCTTCATATAAAATCTTTTTCCTCACAGAGAAGAGCAAAATTATAGTTTCGTATTTCTTTATTTTTTTTCCTTTTGTTGAGATGGAGTCTCGCTCTGTCACCCAAGCTGGAGTGCAGTGGCGCGATCTTGGCTCACTGTAACCTTTGCCTCCTGGGTTCAAGTGATTCTCTTCAGAATTCTCTTCAGTGATTCTGCTTCAGCCTACTGAGTAGCTGGGATTATAGGCACCCACCACCACACCCAGCTAATTTATATATATATGTATTTTTTGTAGTAGAGATGGGGTTTCACCATGTTGGCCAGGCTGGTCTCGAACTCCTGACCTCAGGTCATCTGCCTACCTTGGCCTGCCAAAGTGCTGGAATTACAGACATGAGCCACTGCACTTGGCCTATAGTTTATTTCTAAAAAAAAAAATACTAGTGTTCCTATATAGTTAGTATCAGCAAGAATCTAGTTTCTTTTTGTATTTAATTTATTTAGTAATGTCATAATTGTCATTTATCTGTTAGCCTAATTAAAGTTAGAGAATGTCGAGCTGCAGAGCCTGTCTAGTCAAGTGTATTACTAAATTCATTAGTTATCCATGACTTCAGCTGTATGATAGTAATGATACAGACACACTTTACTCATTAACCCTTAGAAAGAGTTAAGCATTATGATTTTATTGGGGATATTTGAAAGAACTATAAAGGAAACTTAAAAAAATGAATAAATAGAGACAGGGTCTCACTATGTTGTCCAGGCTGGTCTCGAACTCCTGGAGCCCAAGGGATCCTCTTGCTTCAGCCTCTCAAAGTGCTAGGATTATAGGCATGAATCACCACATCCAGCGGGTAAAGGAAACTTTGATAAAAAATTTTAATCTTAGGCAATGAGTTTCAGGTGAATTAATAAGAGCAGATATAAATTTTGCTAATCAAGGTTTGAAACCAAGTGTTAAAGTTTAGTAAGTCTGCAAAAAATTTACTTGATCCCACAAATTTTCACTAGTTTAATTCATATCGATCAATGCTGCTTGACATTCCTATTGGCCAGTTTCACCCTGTTGAACATCTTCCCTGATATTGTTTCATTTCCACAAATACTTCTCCATCTATTCTGTGTCAGGTACTGTGCTGGACAGTGGAAATAAAGGTGAATAAGTAATGGACTATTTCTACCTTGGAGGGCCAGGCCAATTGGGGATATAGACATGTAAACAGAGAAATCTGGGACCCCACTTGAGCCATGCACAACATCTAGCACAGTGCTATGCTTATAACTCATTGTCAACACATGTTTATAAATGATTGAATATTCAGGGTGTTGGGGACCCCGGAGTAAATGGACTTGGTCAAACTTGAGGGTAGATTTAAGGCAGGGTCCTGAAGAAGCTATCCTTGCCTCTAGGAAATAGACTCACAGGGCCCACTTAATACAAATTCCTGTAGAAGTCAAATAATAAAAGATAACTAGTAAAGAATTCTTCATTGTTCCTTAAGCCTGGCTTAAGCCTGACTTTTCTTTTAAAAGAAGATCTTGGGCATCTGGGCTAAAGTTTAGTTCCATGAGATGAATTAACTAACCTTGCTTTTGTTTTTAGTTATGTTTAAATGAGGAATTTCCTTACTTTTCAAAATTCTCTTTAGAGTTGATGCCAGTACTCTTACCCCAACAAATCAAGAATTTGTTTTGAAAGCTGCCTCAGAAGAAGTTCAGATATTCTTTGAAATGCAGTAATAACTACAAGGATTTTATTGACAGAGTTCCAACAGAAGAATTTTATAATATAAGCTAAGTTTTTTTAAAGGCAGTGCAAGCTACAAATACTTGATTTACTCATCATTTTTCTACTCCATGTGCTATGTACTATAATTAATCAAATATTTACATTTTCAGCCAATCCTATCTTTTACATTTTAGTGTAAAATTATGTAAATGTTGTACCTTGCATAGAATTCAAATTGAATAGCCCAACATTCCTGACAATTACAGTTCATAGCACAATGGTAAATTTAGAAAGTTACAGCAGGTCACATCCAATGAGGATAAAGCGGCATTTCAGTTGTGCCCTGGTCTTATGGGAAAAATGGGAACATGTCAGCTGCGTGATATTTGTATTCTGAGCTCATGAGAAAACGCCTGTACAAAACTTTGTTTCAGTCTCGTGTGTGTTTGTGTGCTCGTGTGTGTGTGTGTGTGCATGTGCGTGTATGCACTGCAATTTCTTACTTTATTCTCACTGCCTGGCATTTCATTAAATATGTTGATGGGTCAGCATTATTCCCTTCCAGGGGCATTACAAGAGGCCCTTCCTTATTCCTAGGACATTCATGAGCAGAGAAATGGGAAGGAGTGAAGCAGAATCCAGTGTCCACAGAAAAACTGGGCCATCTCCCAGAGGTCACTCTATGGCCTCTATCTTTAGTCCATGCCCCTCTCTTGGACTTTTTAGCCTTGCATTTTTAATTCCCTACTTTACAGTGACAGCACTTCAAGTTCAATCAGGTCAAAACCAAACTGTGTTCTTCTTTCCAATTTTAGGGTATTCTGTTCCCCTAAATTATTGATCTTTATTGAAAGTGTCACTTACTACATGCAAAAGCTACAAGTCTCCAACTTTTCCCTAGTTTCTTCTTTTGATAAGTTTTCAAAGTCAATTTCCCCAAGTTTTCAGCTTTTTTTTTTTTTCCTGTATATGACTAATACTTTGTTTTCACACATCCCTGATGACACTGCTCACCAGGACTATCAAAATAGTATCCCAAATTTTCTCATGAATGCCGTGCTCTTTTTTTAACCTTTATTTTAAGCTAAGGGGTGCTCGTGCAGGTTTGTTACATAGGAATTTGTGACATGGGGGTTTGTTGTACAGATTATTTCATCACCCACGTATTAAGCCTAGTACCATTACTTGTTTTTCTTGATTCTCTCCCTCCTCCCACACTCCACCCTGTGAAGGGCCCCAGTGTGTGTTGTTCCCCTCTCTGTGTCCATGTGTCCTCATCATTTAACTCCCATATATAAGTAAGAACATGTAGTATTTGGTTTTCTGTTCCTGCATTAGTTAGCTGAGGATAATGGCCTGCAGCTCCGTCTATGTTCCTGCAAAGGACATGATATCATTCTTTTTTTATGCCTGCATAGTATTCCATGGTGTATATGTACCACATTTTCTCTATGCAATCTGTCATTGATGGGCATTTGGATTGATTCCATGTCTTTGCTATTGTGAATAGTGCTGCAATGAATATACACGTGCAAGTGTCTTTATAACAGAATGATGTATATTCCTTTGGGTATATACCCCGTAATGGGATTGCTGAGTTGAATGGTATTTCTGTCTTTCAGTCTTTGCGGAATCCACATACCATCTTTCCACAATGTCTGAACTAATCTATACTCCCACCAACACTGTATAAACATTTCTTTTTCGTCACAACCTTGCCAGCATCTGTTATTTTTTGATTTTTTTGTAGCCATTCTGACTGGCATTAGATGGTATCTTAGATCACTGTGGATTTGGTTTGCGTTTCTCTAATGATCCCTGACCTTGAGCTTTTTTTCATACGATTCTTGGCTGCATGCATGTCTTCCTTTGAAAAGTGTCTGTTCATATCTTTTGCCCACATTTTTATGGGGTTGTTTTTTCTTGTAAATTTGTTTAAGTTTCTTATAGATGCTGGATATTAGACCTTTCTCAGATGCATAGTTTGCAAAATTTTTCTCTCATTCTGTAGGTTGTCTGTTTACTCTGTTGATAGTTTATTTTGGTGTGCAGAAGTTCTTTAGTTTAATTAGATTCCATTTGTCAGTTTTTGCTTTTGTTGCAACTGGTTTTGGCATCTTCATCATGACATCATCATCTGTTCCTGTGTCCTGAATGGTATTGCCCAGGTTGTCTCCCAGGGTTTTTATTGTTTCATGTTTTACATTTAAGTCTTTCATCCATCTTGAGTTAATTTTTGTATATGGTGTAGGGAAGGGGTCCAGTTTCAGTGTGCTGCAAATAGCTAGCCAGTTATTCCAACACCATTTATCAAATAGGCACTTTTTTTTCCCCATTGCTTGTTTTTGTCAGGTTTGTCAAAGATCAAATGGTTGTAGGTAGGCAGTCTTATTTCTGGGCTCTCTATTCTGTGCCATTGGTCTATGTGTCTGTTTTTGTACCAGTACCATGCTGTGTTGGTTACTGTATTCCTGTTGTATAGTTTGAGGTTGGGTGGCATGATGCCTCTAGCTTTGTTCTTTTTGCTTAGGATTGCATTGAACACCATGCTTTTTTCCCTCCAACTCATCCTCCATCATTATCCTCATCACATGTTAGAGTGGTAATTTTAAAATGGACATTTTCATATTGCCTTTTCCTGTCTTATACTTATGGTTTAATACTCATTCTCCCTTTTAGGACATACAAAACATTAATGGTCTGGGCCCTACTTTACTTTTAGAATTTTACTTCTTTCCTGTTTCCAATATGATCTTTAACTCACTTATACTGAATTTATAATTTTCTCCATACTGTGTTCTTTCGTGCCCCTATGACATTGCACTTGCTATTCCCTGGGCTGGCTATGTTTTCCATCTGACTTATCAGCAGGAATCTTTATCAAACACTATATTGCAATCTCTATTCTAAATGTAAATAGTAAAATAAGTTTGTAAAACAAACAAACAAACAAACACCTATTGCTTAGACTACTGCCTCTACATGGATCTCCCTGAATCTACTTTTCCTACTTCCGTTACTGGTGTATCTTGTAGCTAAAATTTTTTTTTTTTTTTTTTTTTAAACTTCAAACATCATAAAATCTTTGAGGGAATGAATCATGTTTATTTCTTCTACATTCAATCTCTAGCATCTAACACAGTGCCTGGTACATAGTAGGTACTTCAAAAATATTTCTTTGATTCTCATCTCAGCTAAATAACTCATTGTTAAGGACAGATTAAATTATTTCAACTATTTATCATAAAATAATCTGCTTTTGACTGATTTATTTTCGCGTGACAAATTGAAAGCTATAATTTTTTTCCAGTATGTTTACATATTTAGATAGATACAGCTAGATCTTTCTAGTAATTTAATCAAGTCAACTCAGTGAGTTACACTGGGAAGCAATTTTCTTCTTATACAGTACACATACTACATACTCTTTAGTCTCTTAAAAAATTTTATGTTAAAAAGATTTGTTGACACTGTTGTGCACCACTGGGCTGGCATGATGGGAGTGATGCAAAATGCCTTTATATGTATCTTTTAGCATAATGCTGACTTATTAGAATTGGAATTTTTCCTTCTGAAGCTCACCATTTGCACTTAGTATCCATGTAAATTGTCACAAATATGCAAAAGATGCTGAAAGCTGTGCATCCCCATTTGTGACCCACATACTTTGGAGAATGGAGTGAATGAGTAAGTTCTCAAAAATTATATACACATTAGAAAAATGGACTTTTGTCATCTTACAGATGACAGTGAACTCTTTTTAAAAATAAAAAACCCAGCTTTGGCCAGGCACGGTGGCTCATGCCTGTAATCCCAGCACTTTGGGAGGCCGAGGCAGGTGAATCATCTGAGGTCGGGAGTTCGAGACCAGCCTGACCAACATGGAGAAACCCTGTCTCTATTAAAAATACAAAATTAGCCAGGCGTGGTGGTGCATGCTTGTAATACCAGCTACTCTGCAGGTTGAGGCAGGAGAATCGCTTGAACCCGGGAGGTGGAGGTTGCGGTGAGCTGAGATTGTGCCATTGCACTCCAGCCTGGGCAACGAGAGTGAAACTTCATCTCAAAAAAACACCCAGCTTTATGGAGATATATTCAATATATCATACAATTCACCCATTTAAAGTATATTATCCAATGGTTTTTAGTATGTTCACAGAGTTGTGCAACCAACACCACAATAAATTTCAGAACATCTTTATCACTCAAAAAAGAAACTTTGTAACCATTAGTAGTCATTCTCCATTTCTCTACCCCCTCCCCCTTGTCCTCCGCATGACATCATTTGGCCCCAGGCAGTCACTTACCTGCTTTTCATCTCTGTATGTTTGTCTATTCTGGACATTTTAAATTATCAACAATAAGCTTAAATAACAGTTTAATAAAAGGGACTAGGCCGGGCGTGGTGGCTCACGCCTATAATCCCAGCACTTTGGGAGGCTGAGGCGGGAGATATTTAGGGAAGTAGAGTCAGATGGCCACAGAGTGGTTAAGCTATAATTAAGTGATATCTCCTAGGAAAATCAATCACATATGTATATATATTAGACTGTTACAAATGAAAAACCTGTGTGTCCATGTGCATCTTCATGGGGCCATGGTAAGATCAACAGTGTGACAAAATGTACCATGATAGAAAAATATTTGCAAGTTCTTTTAAAATAGTCTCCGTAGTCTAAGTAATTGTGAAGCTTTTAAGAATCTATTTTTTGTTCGGTCCTGAACAATTTAATGCTAAACAAGCAATCTACTTTTTAGTGTGTGCAGCTTGTGGGGTGTGGACAGCACCTCGTCTGTGTTGTGTCACGGAGCTGCTTCTGATTGAGTGATGTCTGCTTCAGAGCAGATGATCTCTGAAGCTGAAGAATAAGGAGACCAATGGGGTTAAAAATGTGGTGCCTACCTCAAGGGGGCAATAGTAAATTAACACTGTAGGATGAGGATGCGTAGCATAATGAAAAATTGATGAAAGATTTTTTTCACTTGGTTGAGTTTGTTTTTCATATCCTGACAGTTCTAAAAGCCTTGAAGGAGGCTAAGACCTAATTCAGGTTCATGTATCCTAATCCTTAAGTATTGCAGTGGGATGAACTCTAATACATCTTTTTCTCTAAACATCCTGTAATATTTTAACATACTGATTAGGAAATGAAAAGAGTTTTGTATAGAGAGTATTTCTTAAAGAAAGAATTAAATAAACTACTGTTACCAAATGATCTCAAAAGTTCTCTCTCCTTTCCCTTGACCCAAATGTTGTTATAGGTGGTTGTAATTCATTTATAAAACTAACTCTTTTTTTGATGACCAGTGATGATCCAAAAGGAAATTCCTTTGGAAATTTGTGTACGATATGTAAAAACTCTCTCAGCTCTTCCGTGCTTGGGCCTATATTCATTTTGGGGCATGTTGACTTTTAGAAGCTGGCAGAACATTTTTTATAGAGCCATCTAACTAGCCGAAAATTGGGAAAGAGATTGGGTCTGTGATACAAATTGTTTTAAAAATAAGTTTTTCATTATTTTATGCACAATTAATACCAGTTGGAGATCCTAAAGCAATAACTGAGAACTATTTAGAATTCAATCATATATAGATGCTGTGGGCATTATTAAACATCCAGTGTGGAGCTCTAAGATTTGATTATTTCCATTGTTGGCCTGAAGAAGTACATATTTCCATGTTACTTTGGTTATTAAAAATATTAGGGCAAATTATCTGGAAACCATAATAGTCAACACAGGACTTGTATAATATTTTACTTTCCTTTACATTGTCAGCATTTTAAACATAAAACAGTAAGCAGAACTTTTCAAATATATCTGTTCAACCAGTATGGTTAGAGGTTGTATGTGGAATTCAACTATGATGTTTTAAGATACCTCCACACTAAGAGGAACCAGTAACAAAAATGAGGGAATCATATTCTTCTAGTTCATATGTTATTCTCTAGAATGATATGACTCTTTAGGAAGGAATATTAACTTTTGCTACAGAATTTAATGGCTAAAGAAACTAAGGTGCTTACCTAACTGAAGCAGTAATGTCTTAAATCTGCGTAGCTGAGGCTTCTCAAAGAGTATCTTATTTCTTGAAAAACTCTGAAGCATTAGATAGGTGTGTTAAGTTTTAACATGGACCTCAAACTGTTATTTAATCTGACATCTGACCTAAAGCTGTAGCAAAATGTTTCCCTATCACTCTGATTTTCTTAGCAGAAATTTGGAAATGTTGTGATACAACTCACAAATATTTTCATCTACAAACTTACCATGTTCCTATTCAAATTCAGAAAATACATGTGTTCAGTGTTGGAACTTCTGAGTTCTGTAGGCATTTCAGAGTTATCATGCCCGGAGTACAAGTAATCAAAACCTATTGATTTTGTTCCTTACAATAACTTTAAATTTTAAATTCACCATAAATTTCAATGAGAAACCAACAAAATAATAAACACCTAAGAAAGTTTTCACCTATCTTTGTTAAAGTTCCCATTTTAGTGAAAGTTTTGGTTGCTTCATTGTCATAAACATTTTAGTAACTGGCATAGTTATAGAGACATTTTATGAAGCCAAACTAATATCAACACAACAAAGTTACCTTTTAAGTCACACTTCTATTATGTCATGAAATACCAGCTACAGATTTCATAAATCTTCACTTTAATAATTCTTAAAAAATGAGCATGTATTTACGCTCATATATGTGTGTGTATGTATATATATACATATATAAGCACTTTCTAAAGTTTTAAAAGCACATAGAGAATGTGAAGTATAAAATAGTTATCAAATAGTTATCAAAGATATTTCATCAGAAATATCTTTTCTGGTTTGTGGTTTTTGTTCCTACTAGTTTTTTTTTTGTTTGTTTTTTTGTTTTGGCAGTAATTCTCATCTACTGGAGGATAGCATCACATTATTAATATTTTGATTCAATTTTCAGAAAAGTAAATGCCATAAAAAAATGAGTGTTCAGAATTTTTAGTGTATAAAATTGTCTCTGATAACTTACTTCACTTATACCAGAAAATTTAACAACTGAGATCTCTGAACCAGATCTGGTCTTCTTGAATTTGTAGTAAACATGTTGAAGAACAGGGGAGTAATGCTATTTATACAATATACACCAAGGATAATAAAAGTGGAATAACCTTCACTAATGCTAAGTGAAGAGTATAATTCATGTATAATCAAAGAGAATTATGTAATGTTTGTAATTACAAAGCCTCATGAATATCAGAACAACTAATTAAAAATGCTCCAGAGTTTGATTCTTAGTAAGCATTCTTTTGAGCTAAAGAACAAATTCTATGTATTTAGTAATCTGCATTGGCTCTTAGACTGTAACATGAATATACAATTTTCATTAAAAATCTCACATAATATAGTCTGTATTTAAAAATTGCCTCCAGTATGAAGAAAAGATAATGCTTTTAAATACTAATATTAAATCTATTTACTTCTCTGTCATTTTTGTCATCAGTTTATAAATTAGGAATAACTTATTTTTCAGGACTACCCACATTTAGCTAAATTTTAAATTTTTTATAAAGATGGGTTTTCATTCTGTTGCCTAAACTAGGATCACCATTTTTTTTTTTTGAAACAGAGTTTCACTCTTGTTTCCCAGGCTGGAGTGCAGTGGGGCTATCTCGGCTGACTGCAACCTCTGCCTCCAGGATCTGAGTGGATTCCCCTGCCTCAGCCTCCCAAGTAGTTGGGATTACAGGCGTCTGCCACCATGACCGGCTAATTTTGTATTTTTAGTAGAGACGGGGTTTCACCATGTTGTTCAGGCTGGTCTCAAACTCCTGACCTCAAGCAATCCACCCTCCTCAGCCTCCCAAAGTGCTGGAATTACAGGTGTGAGCCACCGCATCCGGCCGGGTCACCATCTTTTAAAGTAAATATTTTTTTAAATTATAGCATACAGAAAAATGTGTAAATTATAAATGCTCATCTTGTTATGTAGGAAGTGTACATACCTGTTAAACTGCACCCAGAACTAGAATGTAGAATTAGAGCATTATCAGCAACCAAAGGCCCCTTTCTGACTCTTTCCGAAACTACTGCTGATTTCTAACACTATGGATTTGTTTTGCCAATTTTTGAACTTTAATAAATGGAATAAAAGATATGTCCTTTTCTGTGTCTGACTTCTTTTGCTTAGCATTATCTTTGTGAGATCTATCAATGGTGCATATAGATATGGTTCATTCATTCCTATTCCCACTGCTGTAAAATATTCAAATTTTACTCTCTTTTAAAGTATAAGAATTTTAGAAAGGAATTCATGAATCTCAACACAACATTGCAAAATAATCTTAATTAATGCTTTGAAAGAGATAGAATTGGTATGCTGTAGGTGGTTCTTATTTTTCATAGTTGGTATCTTAGGGAAAGCATTGATAAGTGATGTAATTTATCTAGTGTGCTAGCAAAAATTAATGTTAAAATGTAATAGTAAGTTAAGGGAAAAATTGCTGTCTTTATTTAAAAATGAAATTTCAAATAATCTCTTGCTTAAAATATTTAGGTAGAGTTTATCTATTTAGTTAAACTTAGATATTGTTGTGATTCCAATTCTCAATTTTGTGTTAATAGTTATCTTAAATAACATTCAAAAGTAAAAATGTAAACACTTAAGTTTACTCTACCTTCTTCCCCTAACTGAAGCATTTATAGAGTTCACTTTTATGTCTGAACCAATTTTCTTAACACAAAGGCCACTGGATTAAGAACACTCTTTTGGGAAGTTGCATTTACTCCCTCTGAAGATTAGAGGACCTTTCAGAAATTTTTATTTAGTAGCAATCTAAAGAACTGTTGAAGGACACTATAAATGTAGGTTAACCTGCATGCTTGAGCCAGAGTGTACAAATGTATGGTTTATAAATCGGTAGCAGCCGAACAGAAATTGTCAAGTGG